>NC_045440.1:71837862-71923659 GCF_002776525.5 Piliocolobus tephrosceles
CTTTCTTTCCTTCTTTCTTTCCTTCTTTCTTTCCTTCTTTCTTTCCTTCTTTCTTTCCCTCTTTCTTTCCCTCTTTCTTTCCTTCTTTCTTTCTTTCTTTCTTTCTTTCTTTCTTTCTTTCTTTCTTTCTTTCTTTCTTTCTTTCTTTCTTCTTTCTTTCTTTCTTTCTTTCTTTCTTTCTTTCTTTCTTTCTTTCTTTTCTCGCTCTGTCACCCAGGCTGGAGGGCAGTGGTATGAGAGAGACTTTACTCTGTCACCTAGGTTGGAGGGCAGTGGTGCAATCTCAGCTCACTGCAGCCTCCACCTCCTGGGTTCAAGTGATTCTCCTCCTGAGTAGCTAGGATTACAGGTGTGCACCACAATGCCAAGCTGATTTTTGTATTTTTAGTAGAGATGGGGTTTCACCATGTTGGTCAGGCTGGTCTCGTTCTTAAGAAGTGGGTGAGTAGGCAAGCATACTTCTTCTGTCTTGACTCTTGCATAGATTTGACTTTTGGTTTAATCTGTCCAGTGTGAAAAATGGTCCTTAGCTTTTATTAATAAAACTCTCTACTTTGAAGAAATCTAGGCAACCTTTGGGTAAATGCCCTAAAAGAAATAAATTCATAACTGATGCAAATTCCAGAAGTCTGAAATTTTCATGAATGACAATTCTGATTTAGTAAAATGACATTTAGTAAATCAATTCTGACTTGGTAAAATGACACTTAGTAAACCAATTCTGATTTGGTAAAAACCAAGAGTAACATCTTCACTCAGAAACCCTGAGTTTCTGAGTCTGAAGCTGTGAGTCTTGCATTGGATTCTCTTACAAGGACAACACTGTGACCAGATTTCTGCTCAAGTCCCTTATAATGTTCTCCATTTTGTTCTTTAATGGGATGGATTTTAGGAAGTATCTGCTAATGCTCATTGCTATAAGGAGTAATCATTGTACATTATTTTCATTTTTTAAGTTTCTCTTCCTTTTCATTAGATTTGTTTTCATACAATTTGTGTGTGTGTGTGTGTGTGTGTGTGTTTAATTGTAATACTGGAGACATGTTGAGCTCTGGACTATGAAGTATTCTAATAAATAATGTAGTACTCCTGTGTGATAAACATAAATTTTATTATCATTGCATCTATAATAGTAGTGTATTTGTCTGTTCTCATGCTGCTATGAAGAAATACCCAAGAGTGGGTAATTTATAAAGGAAAGAGGTTTAATTGACTCAGTTCTGCATGGCTGGGAAGGCCTCAGGAAACTTACAGTCATGGCAGAAGGCACCTCTTCACAGGGCAGCAAGGAAAGAGAGTGAGAGTGGATCTGAAGGTTTTCCTTTGAAAATCATCAAATCTCATGAGAACTCATTCACTATCACAAGAACAGTCTGTGGGAAACTGCCCCCGTGATTAATTTATCTCCACCTGGTCCCACCCTTGACACTTGGGGATTATTATAATTTAAGGTTAGATTTGGGTGGGGACACAGCCAAACCATATCAAGTAGTTACCATTTTCATCATTTTTAATGTGCCAGACATTATGGCACATTACTTTAACCTTCATAACAAACCTAAGAGACAAATATTTCCATCCTCATTTTACAGATTACATAATTGAGGCCTAGATAATTTAAGTGATTTACTCAAGATCACTTGGCTAATAAAGGTCAGAGCTGGGATTCAGACTCAGATTTTCTGGACTCCAAAGTCTTAAAAAATTTGTGTTATAGATACCAGTGATTGAAGATCAAATTAATGAAATAAAGTGAGAAAACAAGGTTAAAGAAAAAAGAGTCAAAAGAAATGAACAATGCCTCTAAGAAATACGGGACTATGTGAAAAGACCAAATCTATGTTTGATTGGTGTACCTGAAAGTGACAGGGAAAATGGAACCAAGTTGGAAAACACTCTTCAGGATATTATCCAGGAGAACCTCCCCAACCTAGCAAGGCAGGCCAACATTCAAATTCAGGAAATATAGAAAACACTTCAAAGATACTCCTTGAGAAGAGCAACCCCATGACACATAATTGTCAGATTCACCAAAGTTGAAATGAAGGAAAAAGTCTGAAGGGCAGTCAGAGAGAAAGATCGAGTTACCCACAAATGGAAGCCCATCAGACTAACAGTGGATCTCTCAGGAGAAACTCTATAAAGCCAGAAGAGAGTGGGGGCCAATATTCAACATTTTAAAGAAAAGAATTTTCAACCCAGAATTTCATATCCAGCCAAACTAAACTTCATAAGTGAAGGAGAAATAAAATCCTTTACAGACAAGCAAATGCTGAGAGATTTTGTCACCACTAGGCCTGCCTTACAAGAGCTCCTGAAGGAAGCATTAAACATGGAAAGAAACAACTGGTACCAGCCACTGCAAAAATAGGCCAAATTGTCAAGGCCATCGATGCTATGAAGAAACTGCATCAATTAATGGGCAAAATAACCAGCGAACATCATAATGACAGGATTAAATTCACACATAACAATATTAACCTTAAATGTAAATGGTTTGAATGCCCCAAATAAAAGACACAGACTGGAAAATTGGATAAAGAGTCAAGACCCATCAGTGTACTCTATTCAGGAGACCCATCTCATGTGCAGAGACACAGATAGGCTCAAAATAAAGGGATGGAAGAAGATCTACCAAGCAAATGGAAAGCAAAAAAAAAAAAAAAAGCAGGAGTTGTAATCCTAGTCTCTGATAAAACAGACTTTAAACCAACAAAGATCAAAAGAGACAAAGAAGACCATTACGTAACAGTAAAGGGATCAATTCAACAAGAAGAGCTAACTATCCTAACTATATATGCACCCAATACAGGAGCACCCAGATTCATAAAGCAAGTCCTTAGAGACCTACAAAGAAACTTAGACTCCCACACAATAATAATGGGAGATTTTAACACCCTACTGTCAATATTAGACAGAACAAGGAGACAAAAGGTTAACAAGGATATCCAGGACCTGAACTCAGCTCTGCACCAAGCAGACCTAATAGACATTGACAGAACTCTCCACCCAAATCAACAGAATATACATTCTTCTCAGCACCACCTCACACTCATTCTAAAATTGACCATGTAATTGGAAGTAAAGCACTCCTCAGCAAATGTAAAAGAACAGAAATCACAACAAACTGTCTCTCAGACCACAGTGCAATCAAATTAGAACTCAGGATTAAGAAACTCACTCAAAACTGCACAACTACATGGAAACTGAACCACTTGCTCCTGAATGACTACTGGGTAAATAACTAAATGAAGGCAGAAATAAAGATGTTCTTTGAAACCAATGAGAACAAAGACACAATGTACCAGAATCTCTGGGACACATTTAAAGCATTGTGTAGACAGAAATTTATAGCACTAAATGCCCACAAGAGAAAGCATGAAAGATCTAAAATAGACACTCTAACGTCACAATTAAAAGAACTAGAGAAGCAAGAGCAAACAAATTCAAAAGCTAGCCGAAGACAAGAAATAACTAAGATCAGAGCAGAAATGAAAGAGATAGAGATGCAAAAAACCCTTTTAAAAACAAGTGAATCTAGAAGCTGGATTTTTGAAAGTATCAACAAAATTGATAGGCCACTGGCAAGATTAATAAAGAAGAAAAGAGAGAATAATCAGATAGACACAATAAAAAATGATAAAGGGGATATCACCACCAATCCCCCAGAAATACAAACTACCATCGGAGAATACTATAAATACCTCTGTGCAAACAAACTAGAAAATCTAGAAGAAATGGATAAATTCCTGGACCCATATACCTTCTCAAGACTAGACCAGGAAGAAGCTGAATCCCTGAATAGACCAATAACAGGCTCTGAAATTGAGGCAATAATTAATAGCCCACCAACCAAAAAAAGTCCAGGACCAGACCGATTCACAGCAGAATTCTACCAGAGGTACAAAGAGGAACTGGAGAGACAGAATGCTCCCTAACTCATTTTATGAGGCCAACATCATCCTGATACCAAAGCCTGGCAGAGACACAACAAAAAAAGAGAATTTTGAATCAATATCCCTGAACAACATCAATGTGAAAATCCTCAATAAAATACTGGCAAACCTAATCCAGCAGCACATCAAAAAACGTATCCACCACGATCAAGTTGGCTTCATCTCTGGGATGCAAGGCTGGTTCAACATACACAAATCGATAAATGTAATCCATCACAAAAGCAGAACCAATGACAAAAGCCACATGATTATCTCAATAGATGCCGAAAAAACCTTTGACAAAATTCAACAGCCCTTCATGCTAAAAGCTCTCAATAAACTAGGTATTCATGGAATGTATCCCAAAATAATAAGAGCTATTTATGACATATCCACAGCCAATATCATACTGAATGGGCAAAAGCTGGAAGCATTCCCTTTGAAAACCAGCACAAGACAGGGATGCCCTCTCTCACCATTCCTATTCAACATAGTGTTGGAAGTTCTGGCCAGGGCAATCAAGCAGGAGAAAGAAATAAAGAGTATTCAATTAGGAAAAGAGGAAATCAAATTGTCCCTGTTTGCAGATGACATGATTGTACATTTAGAAAACCCTTTCGTCTCAGCCCAAAATCTCCTTAAGCTGATAAGCAACTTAGGCAAAGTCTCAGGATACAAAATCAATGTGAAAAAATCACAAGCATTCCTATACACCATTAACAGACAAACACAGAGCCAAGTCATGAGCGAACTCCCATTCACAATTGCTACAAAGAGAATAAAATACCTAGGAATCCAACTTACAAGGGATGTGAAGGACTTCTTCAAGGAGAACTACAAACCATGGCTCAATGAAATAAAAGAGGACACAAACAAATGGAAGAACATTCTATGCTCATGGATAGGAAGAATCAAAGTGGCCATGCTACCCAAAGTAATTTATAGATTCAATGCCATCCCCATCAAGCTACCATTGACTTTCTTCACAGAACTGGAAAAAACTACTTTAAAGTTCATATGGAACCAAAAAGAGCCCACATAGCCAAAACAATCTGAAGCAAAAAGAAAAATGTTGGAGGCCTCACGCTACCTGACTACAAGACTACAGTAACAAAAACAGCACGGTACTGGTACCAAAACAGATATATAGACCAATGGAACAGAACATAGGCCTCAGAAATAACACCACACATGTACAACCATCTGATCTTTGACAAACCTGACAAAAACAAGAAATGGGGAAAGGATTCCCTATTTAATAAATGGTGCTGGGAAAACTGGCTAGCCACATTTACCTTATACAAAAATTAATTCAAGATGGATTAAAGACTTAAATGCTAGACCTAAAACCATAAAAACCCTTGAAGAGAACCTAGGCAATACCATAAAGGACATAGGCATGGGCAAGGACTTCATGTCTAAAACACCAAAAGCAATGGCAACAAAAGCCAAAATTGACAAATGGTATCTAATTAAACTGAAGAGCTTCTGCACAGCAAAAGAAACTACCATCAGAGTGAACAAGCAAACTACAGAATGGGAGAAAATTTTTGCAATCTATCTATCTGATGAAGGGCTAATATCCAGAATCTACTAAGAACTCAAACACATTTACAAGAAGAAAACAAACAACCCCATCAAAAAGTGGGCAAAGGATATGAACAGACACTTCTCAAAAGAAGACATCTATGCAGCCAACAGACAAATGAAAAAATGCTCATCATCTCTGGTCATCAGAGATATGCAAATCAAAACTGCAATGAGATACCATCTCACACCAGTTAGAATGGCAATCATTAAAAGTCAGGAAACAACAGATGCTGGAGAAGACTCGGAGAAATAGGAATACTTTTACACTGTTGGTAGGAGTGTAAATTAGTTCAACCATTGTGGAAGACAGTGTGGCGATTCCTCAAGGATCTAGAAATAGAATTACCATTTGACCCAGCAATCCCATAACTGGGTATATATCCAAAGAATTATAAATCGTGCTACTATAAAGACACGTGAACATGTATGTTTATTATGGCACTATTCACAATAGCAAAGACTTGGAACCAACCCAAATGTCCATCAATGATAGACTGGATTAAGAAAATGTGGCACATATGCACCATGGAATACTTTGCAACCATAAAAAAGGATGATTTTATGTCCTTTGCAGGTACATGGATGAAACTGGAAACCATCATTCTCAGCAAACTATCACAAGGACAGAAAACCAAACACCGCATGTTCTCACTCATAGGTGGGAATTGAACAATGAGATCACTTGGACACAGAGTGGGGAACATCAAACAATGGGGCCTGTCAGCGGTGGAGGGCTTAGGGAGGGATAGCATTAGGAGAAATACCTAATGTAAATGATGAGTTGATGGGTGCGGCAAACCAACATGGCACATACATACCTATGTATCAAACCTGCACATTGTGCACATGTACTCTAGAACTTAAAGTACAATAATAAAAAATAAATAAAATCAACTTTTACTTGAAAAAAATTTGTATTCTTAAAAAAATTAAGGCATGTGGTAAGATTTAAAAAATACAGAAAGGCATAAGAGAAAAATTTCCTCTTTTCCCCTCTCCTGTTTCTAGTTAAGAATTTTTCAAATGAATATACTTTATATACATATATTTATGTATATATAACGTGATATGTACAGTATTGACCCTTGTAAAAATTGTTTATTTGTATTTACCTTGGACAAAATTCACTCCTTTTGGTATACTATGAGTTTAACTTTTTTATTTCTATTTTACTATAAGGATGTACTTTTAAAAATTAATAGATGACTTTTTAGAGCAATTTTAGGTTTTTGGAAAACTGTGTAGAAAGTACAGAATTTCATATACTTGTTTGCTTCCTCCCCCACCACTCCCACTCTACTTTTCCTGTTATTAACACAGTGCACTAATATTGTACATTTATTATAATTGATGAGCCCATATTTATACTTTATTACTTTATTATTAATAAACATCCATAGTTTACATTAGAGTTCACTTTTTGCACTGTACATTTTATGAGTTTTGCCAGATGTATGATTAAATATATACACAATTATAGTATCATGCAGAGTAGTTTTACTGTCCTGAATCCCCCTGTACTTTATCTAGTTATCTGTCTTATTCTCCCTCTGAACCTTCAGCAGCCATTGATCTTTTATTTATTCTATTTTTTAATAAAATAGTTTTGGGGGTAGAGATAGTTTTTGGTTACATGGAGGAGTTCTATAGTGGTGAATTATTAAATTTTAGTGCATTTGTCACCTAAGCAGTGTACACTGTACTGAATGTGTATTGTTTTATTCCTCACCCATCTTCCCAACCTCCCCCAACAATTCCCCAAAGTCTATTTTATCACTCTGTATGTCTTTGAGTCCTCATAGCTTAGCTCCCACTTATAAGTGAGAACATATGGTATTTGGTTTTCCATTTCAGAGTTACTTCACTTAGAATAATGGCCTCCAGCTCCATTTAAGTTGCTGCAAAAGTCATTTCATTCCTTTTCATGGCTGAGTAGTATTCCTTGGTGTATATGTACCACAACTTTTTTATCTGCTTGTTGGTCAATAGACACTCAGTTAGTTTCATATCTTTGCAATTGTGAGTTGTGCTGCTATAGACGTGTGTGTATGTGTATGTGTCTTTTTCATATAATGACTTCTTTTCCTTGGGGTAGATACCCAATAGTGGGATTGCTAGATAGAATGGTAGATCTATTTTTAGTTCCTTAAGGAATCTCCATACTGTTTCCCATAGAACCATTGATCTTTCAATTGTCTCTATAGGTTGGTCTTTGAAAAATATCAGATAGTTAAAATTATACATTATGTAGCCTTTTCAGATTAGCTTCTTTCACTTAGCTATATGATCTAAAGTTATTTTATATCTTTTTGTGGCTTCATAGCCTATTTTTAATTGCTGAACAATATTCCATTGTCTAGATGTACCATAGTTTATTTTTCCATTCACCTGTTGAAGGACATCCTGGTTACTTCCAAGTTTTGACAACTGTAAAGAAAAAGCTAATATAAACATTTGTGTTCAGGTTTTTTGGTAGACACAAGTTTTCAACTTATTTGGATAAATATCAAGGAGTGTGATTGCTCAATTATGTAATAAAAGCATGCTTAGTTTTGTAAGAAACAGCCAGACTGTCTTTGAAAATGGCCATACAACTTTGCATTCCCACCAGCAATGAATGAAAGTTCCTGTTACTCCACATTCTTGTCAGCATTTGGTGTTGTCAGTGTTTGGGGTTTTAGCTATTCTAATAGGTGTATAGTGGTATTTCATTTTTTAAAAAATTCCAATTTCCTAAGGTCATATGGTATGAAGTATGTTCTCATATGCTTGTTTATAATCTGTACATCTTTGGTGATGTGTTTTTTCAAATCTTTGCCCAGTTTTAAATTGGATTTTAGTTTATGATTGTTGAGTATTAGGTTATTTTTGTATATTTGGATATTAATCCTTTTTTCAATGTGTTTTACAAATATTTTATCCCAGTCTATGACTTATCATTCTTTGAATTGTGTCTTTTGTAGAGCAGAATTTTTGAACATTAATGAAGTCCAATTTGTTAATATTTTTTACAGATCATGCTTTGCTTTTTGTCTTATATCTAAAACATTATAACCTAACCCAATGTTATTTAGATTATTTTCTGTTTCCTTCTAGCAATTTTATAGTTTTGCATTTTAAATTTAGGTCTATGACCCATTTTGAGTTAACTTTTGTGAAATGTGTAAAGTCTGTGTCTAGATTCTTTTTTAAAAATTTATTTTGCTTGTGGATGTCCAGTTGTTCTAGAACCACTTGTTGGAAAGCCTCTTCTATCACCATTAAATTGCCTTTTCACCTTTGTCAGAGATCAGTTGGCTATAGTTGTGTGGGTCTGTTTCTGGACCCTCTATCTTGTTCCATTGATCTCTCTATCAATTCTTTTGTCAGTACTTCCTTGTCTTGATAACCATAGCTTTATAGTAACTCTTAAAGTCAGGTAGTGTCAATAAATTCTTCTCCTTTAATATCGTGTTAGCTGTTCTGGTTCTTTTGCCTTTCCATATGAACTTTACAGTTCGTTTGTTGATACCCACAAAGTAGTTTTCTGGGATTTTGATTGTGATTGCATTAAATCTGTAAATTAAATTGGGAAGAATTGACATCTTAATATTGAGTCTTCCTATCCATGAACATGGAATAACTCTCCATTTGTTCAGTTCTTGTTTTATTTCTTTCACAGAGTTTTATAGTTTTCCTTATGCAGATCTTATACATATTTTTTTTTCAGTTTATCCTAATTATTTCATTTTCTGGGGTGCTAATGTAAGTGACGTTGTGTTTTAAATTTCAATTTCTAATTGTTTAAAAATTGCTGGTAAATAGGAAAGCAATTGACTTTTGTATCTTGACCTTGTATGCTGCAAACTTGGCTGGTTCATTCCTTTTTATTGCTGATTAGTATTCTATTGTATGGATAATATACAAGGTATGTCCTTCCAGTGCAATGATATATGGGTTGATTGATTTTCTGTCGATTATTAATAAAACTACTGTAGGTAGCATGTATAGGTTTTTATGTCAACTTTTTTTTTTTTTTTAATTTTACTTTAAGTTCTGGGATACATGTGCTGAACGTGCAGGTTTTTTACATAGGTATACATGTGCTATGGTGGTTTTCTGCACCCATCAACCCGTCATCTATATTAGGTATTTCTCCTAATGCTATCCCTCTCCAAGTTCCCTATCCCCCAACAGGTCCCAGTGTGTGATGTGCCCCTCCCTGTGTCTATGTGTTTTCATTGTTCAGCTCCTGCTTATGAATGAGAACACGTGCTGTTTGCTTTTCTGTTCCTGTGTTATTTTGCTGAGAATGATGGTTTCCAGCTTCATCCATGTCCCTGCAAAGGACATGAACTTATTCATTGTCATGGCTGCATAGTATTTCATGGTGTATATGTGCCACATTTTCTTTATCCAGTCTATCATTGGTGGCATTAGGATTGGTTCCAAATCTTTGCTATTGTAAATAGTGCTGCAATAAACATACATGTGCATTTGTCTTTATAGTAGAATGATCTATAATCCTTTGGGTGTATACCAAGTAATAGGGTTGCTGGGTCAAGTGGTATTTCTGGTTCTATATCCTTGAGGAATCACCACACTGTCTTCCACAATGGTTGAACTAATTTACACTCCCACCAACAGTGTAACAGTGTTGCTATTTCTCTGCATCCTTGCCAGCATCTGTTGTTTCCAGACTTCAATAATTGCCATTCTAACTGGTGTGAGATGGTATCTCATTGTGGTTTTGATTTGCATTTCTCTAATAACCAGTGATGATGAGCTTTTTTTTTAATATGTTTATTGGCCACATACATGTCTTCTTTTGAGAAGTGTCTGTTCATATCCTTCACCCACTTTTCAAGGTTTTTTTTTTTTTCTTGTAAATTTGTTTAAGTTCCTTGTAGACTCTGGATATTAGATCTTTGTCTCATGGAGAGATTGCAAAAATTTTCTCCCATTCTGTAGGTTGCCCATTCACTCTGATGATATTTTCTTTTGCTGAGCAGAAACTCTTTAGTTTAATTAGATCCCATTTGTCAATTTTGACTTCTGTTGCAATCGCTTTTGATGTTTTAGTCATGAAATCTTTGCCCATGCCTGTGTTCTTTACCTAGTCAGCTCTCTTATTCTCACAGAATGTTCTGAATGGTATTGCCTAGGTTTTCTTCTAGGGTTTTTATAATTTTAAGTTTTACATTTCAGTCCTTAATCCATCTTGAGTTAATTTTTGTATAAGGTGTAAGGAAGGGGTCCAGTTTCAGTTTTCTGCATATGCCTAGCCAGTTTTCCCAGCACCATTTATTAAACAAGGAATTCTTTTCCCATTGTTTGTTTTTGTCAGATTTGTCAAAGATCAGATGATTGTAGATGTGTGGTGTTATTTCTGAGGCCTCTGTTCTGTTCCATTGGTTTATATATCTGTTTTGGTACCAGTACTGTGCTGTTTTGGTTACTGTAGCCTTGTAGTATAGTCTGAAGTCAGGCAGTGTGATGCCTCCAGCTTTGTTCTTTTTGTTTAGGATTCTTGGCTATATGGGCTCCTTTTTGGTTTTATATGAAATTTAAAATATTTTTTTTCTAATTCCTTGAAGAAAGTCAAGGGTAGCCTGATGGGAATAGTATTGAATCTATATACTACTTTGGGCAGTGTGGCCCATTTTCACAGTATTTCCTTTCTTTTGGGTATATACCCAGCAGTGAATTCCTAAATCATATGGTAGCTCTATTTTCAGTTTTTTGAGAAACCTCTATACTATTTTCCATAGTGGTTATACTACTTTACAATCCCACCAACAGGGTACAAGGGCTCCTTTCCTCCACATCCTCACCAGCATTTATTATTTTGCCTGTCTTTTGGATAAAAGTCATTTTAACTGGGGTGAGATGATATCTCATTGTAGTTTTAATTTGCCTTTCTCTGATGATCAGTGACTTTGAGCACCTTTTCATATACCTATTTGCCATTTGTATATCTCTTTTGAAAAATGTCTATTCAGACCTTTTACTCATTTTTAAATAGGATTATTAGATTTTTTTCTATAGAGTTGTTTGAGCTATTATAATATTCTGGTTATTAGTCCTTTGTCAGATGAATAGCTTGCAAATATTTTCTCCCATCTGTGGGTTATCTCTTCACTTTGTGGATTGTTTCCTTTGCTGTGCAAAAGCTTTTTAACTTGATGTGATACCATATTGCTTTGGTTGTCTGTGCAGCCAAATGGGGTATTACTCAAGAAATGTAATTACTTTTACATTTCTTTAATGTGGAGGATTACTCAAAAAATCTTTGCCCACTCCAAATGTCCTGAAGATTTTCCCCAATGTTTTCTTTCAGTAGTTTCATAGTTTGAGGTCTTAGATTTAAGTCTATAATCCATTTTGATTTGATTTTTGTGTATGGTGAGGGATAGGGGTCTAGTTTCATTCTTTTACATATGGATATCCAGTTTTCCCAGCAGTTTTTATTGAAGAGACTATCCTTTCTCCAATATACGTTATTGGCATCTTTGTCAAAAATGAGTTCACTGTAAATGTATGGATTTGTTTCTGGGTTCTCTATTTTATTCCATTGGTCGATGTGTCTGTTTTTATGCCAGTACCATGCTGTTTTGGTTACTATAGCTCTAGCATAATTTGAAGTTAGGTAATGTGATTCCTTCACCTTTGGTCTTTTTGCACAGGATAGCTTTGGCTATTCTGGTCCTTCATGGTTCCTTATACGTTTTAGGATTGATTTTTTTTCTATTTCTGTGACGAATGTCTTTGGTGTTTTGATGTGGGATTGTATAGAATTTTACCCTGCAAACTTTGATATATTGTACTGTCATTTTAATTCAGTTCAAAGTATTTTCTAATTCTCTCTGAGACTTCTTCTTTGACCTATGGCTTATTTAGAAATGTTTTGTATAAGTTTCACATATTTGGAAATTTTTCAGATATATTTCTGTTATTAATATCTAGTTTAATTCCTTTATGGTTCAAGAGCATACTTTAACGTTTCTCTTTTTCTAAATGTGTTATTGTTTTACATTATTTTATTTTTCTTTATCTGAGAGTGTCCTTATTTTATCATAATTTACAATGGATATTTTCACTGGATATATAACTCAATAGTTCTTTTCTTTCATCACTTTAAAGATGTCCTACTCTCTTTTGACTTCCATATTTTCTGATGAGAGTTCTGCAGTCAAATTTTTGCTCTCCTATATGTGATGTGCCATTTTTCTTTCTCTTTTTTGAGACAGGGTCTTGTTCTGTTGCCTAGGCTTAGAGTGTAGTGGTACAATCATAGCTCACTGCAGCCTTGACTTCCCAGGCTCAACAGATCCTACTGCCTTAGCTTCCCAAATAGCTAGGACTAAAAGTGTGCACCACCATGCCTAGCTAGAATTTTAAATTTTTTTGTAGTGATGGGGTCTCGCTATGTTGCTCAGGCTGTGTATCATTTTTCTGTGGCTACTTCCATGATTAAAAAAATTTATCTTTGGTGTAAGGGATTTTATTGGGCTATGTCTGTGCATGCTTTTCTTTAAGTTTATCCTATTTGGGGTTTGCTGAACTTCATGACTCTAAGTTTATTACTTTCATTGAATTTTTTCAAGGATTTATTTCTGCACCAGTATCTTTTTCCTTTCATTTAGTGACTTTAATGAGAAAACAAGAGAAAAAACAAGAGAAAGTTAACATCTTCCCATACTCCTCAACTCACTGGGATCCCCTTTTCCAATCCCTTTGCCAGAAAGACAGGACTTTTTTTCTTTCTCTTTTCTTTTTTTTTTTTTTTAAGAGAGATTTTGCTGCTTGTATCCACTGCTCAATTTTGCTTGGGGAGTCACTTGTTAGTAAAACTGGATGATAAATGTGTAAATAAAACTGTAAAACTCACCCTTATTGCAGATCAATCTTTAAGCTTGGGCTCTCTTTGCACTTTTTCACAGTTTCCCTATAGTTGCTTTTTAATTATGTCCAGAGTTTTTAGTTGCAGTAAGTGGCAGAGAGGGGCTGTAGTATGCTTGCTCCTTTTGGCTGTAAGTGTCATGACTGATTGTTAAAAATTTAATAATGCATCTTGCAGATGCTTCCATGTTACCACATACAAATTTGCTATGCTCATTTTAAAGTGACAGAGTCCTCCCTTTTTTGGATATATTATCATTTACATAATAAATTGTTTATTTTTTTAGCTATTAACAAAGCTGAGACATCATTTTAATATATATCTTGTTATATTTTTTGAGAGTATCTGTAGAGTGCATTTCTAGCTACAGAATAATGATTCAAAAAATATGTGCATATACAATTTGCATCCAAAAATGTACACGTCTATGAACAGTGCCTGAGAATGCTCATTTCTCCACACTCATGCTTGACTAGATGCCTAAAAATGTGCACTCCAGCCTGGGTGGTGGGAGTGAAACTCTGTGTAAAAAAAAAAAAAAAAAAGTAGTCTTTTTTTTCTGATAACTGCTTGGGGTTCATGTTTTGTTAGAAATGTTACTTCCCACTCACAAACCCTTAGTAGAGATTTTAAATAAATTCACCCAGACCTTCCATTGGTTACTTTATATAATTTTATTCAGTCTGCATTCTTTACCCCTGGCAGCCAATGCAAAAATGGTGAATTAAAAAGGAACTCTAGGCTGGGTGCAGTGCTCATGCTTGTAATCCCAGCACTTTGGGAGGCCGAGGCGCGTGGATCACTTGAGGTCAGGAGTTCAAGACCAGCCTGGCCAACACGGTGAAACCCTGCCTCTACTAAAAATACAAAAATTAGCCGGGCGTGGTGGTGGGTGCCTATAATCCCAGCCACTCGGGAGTCTGAGGCAGGAGAATCGCTTGAACCCGGGGGACAGAGGTTGCAGTGAGCTGAGATCATGCCACTGCACTCCAGCCTGGGCAACAGAGTGAGACTCTGTCTCAAAAATTAAATAAATACATAAATAAATAAATAGGAACTCCAATATTTTAGCATACTTGGTTCATGTATCTTTTTTTAAAAAATTATACTTCAAGTTCTAGGGTACATGTGCACAACGTGCAGGTTTGTTACATATGTATACATGTGCCATGTTGGTGTGCTGCACCCGTTAACTCAACATTTACATTAGGTATATCTCCTGATGCTATCCCTCCCCCCTCCTCCCACCCCACGAGAGGCCCTGGTGTGTGATGTTCCCCACCATGTATCCAAGTGTTCTCATTGTTCAATTCCCACCCATGAGTGAGAACATACAGTATTTGGTTTTCTGTCCTTGTGATAGTTTGCTCAGAATGATGGTTTCCAGCTTCATCCATGTCCCTACAAAGGACACGAACTCATCCTTTTTATGGCTTCATAGTATTCCATGGTATATATGTGCCACATTTTCTTAATCCAGTCTGTTGTTGATGGACTTTTGGGTTGGTTCCAAGTCTTTGCTTTTGTGAATAGTGCTGCAATAAACATACATGTGCATGTGTCTTTATAGCAGCATGATTTATAATCCTTTGGGTATATACCTGGTAATGGGATGGCTGGGTCCCATAGAAATGGTATTTCTAGTTCTAGATCCTTGAGGAATTGCCACACTGTCTTCCACAATGGTTGAACTAGTTTACAGTGCCACCAACAGTGTAAAAGTGTTCCTATTTCTCCACATCCTCTCCAGCATCTGTTGTTTCCTGACTTTTTAATGATCACCATTCTAACTGGTATGAGATGGTATCTCATTGTGGTTTTGATTTGCATTTCTCTGATGGCCAGTGATGATGAGCATTTTTTCATGTGTCTGTTGGCTGCATAAATGTCCTCTATTGAGAAGTGTCTGTTCATATCCTTTGCCCACTTTTTGATGGGGTTGTTTGATTTTTTCTTGTAAATTTGTTTGAGTTCTTAGTAGATTCTGGATATTAGCCCTTCATCAGATGGGTAGATTGCAAAAATTTTCTCCCATTCTGTAGGTTGCTTGTTCACTCCGATGGTAGTTTCTTTTGCCATGCAGAAGCTCTTCAGTTTAATTAGATACCATTTGTCAATTTTGGCTTTTGTTGCCATTGCTTTTGGTGTTTTAGTCATGAAGTCCTTGCCCTTGCCTATGTCCTGAATGGTATTGCCTGGGTTTTCTTGTAGGATTTTTATGGTTTTAGGTCTAACATTTAAGTCTGTAATCCATCTTGAATTAATTTTTGTATAAGGTGTAAGGAAGGGATCCAGTTTCAGCTATCTAAATGTGGCTAGCCAGTTTTCCCAGCACCATTTATTAAATAGGGAATCTTTTCCACATTTCTTGTTTTTGTCAGGTTTGTCAAAGATCAGATGGTTGTAGATGTGTGGTGTTATTTCTGAGGCCTCTGTTCTGTTCTATTGGTCTGTATCTCTGTTTTGGTACCAGTACTGTGCTGTTTTGGTACTGTAGCCTTGTAGTATAGTTTGAAGATAGGTAGCATGATGCCTCCAGCTTTGTTCTTTTTACTTAGGATTGTCTTGGCAATGCAGGCTCTTTCTTGGTTCCATATGAACTTTAAAGTAGCTTGTTCCAATTGTGTGAAGAAAACCACTGGTAGCTTAATGGGGATGGCATTGAATCTATAAATTACCTTGGGCAGTATGGCCATTTTCATGATAGTGATTCCTCCTATCCATGAGCATGGAATGTTCTTCCATTTGTTTGTGTCCTCTTTTATTTCATTGAGCAGTGCTTTGTAGTTCTCCTTGAAGTGGTCCTTCATTCACATCCCTTGTTGGTTGGATTCCTAGGTATTTTATTCTCTTTGAAGCAATTGTGAATGGGAGTTCACTCATGATTTGGCTCTCTGTGTGTTATTGGTGTATAGGAATGCTTGTGATTTATTCACATTGATTTTGTATCCTGAGACTTTGCAGAAGTTGCTTATCAGCTTAGGGAGATTTTGGGCTGAGATGATGGAGTTTTCTAAATATACAATCATGTCATCTGCAAACAGGGACAGTTTGATGTCCTCTTTTCCTAATTGAGTATCCTTCATTTCTTTCTCCTGCTTGATTGTCCTGGCCAGAACTTCCAACACTATGTTGAATAGGAATGGTGAGAGAGGGTATCCCTTTCTTGGTCTGGCTTTCAAAGGGAATGCTTCCAGCTTTTGCCCGTTCAGTATGATATTGGCTGTGGGTTTGTCATAAATAGCTCTTATCATGTTGAGACATGTCCCATCAATACCTAGTTTCTTTTTGAATCTGGGTGCTCCTGTATTGGGTGCATATATATTTAGGAGAGTTAGCTCTTCTTGTTGAATTGATCCCTTTACGATTATGTAATGGCCTTCTTTGTCTGTTTTGATCTTTGTTGGTTTAAAGTCTCTTTTGTCAGACTAGGAATGCAACCCCTGCTTTTTTTGTTTTCCATTTGCTTGGTAGATCTTCCTCCATCCCTTTATTTTGAGCCTGTGTGTGTCTCTGCATGTGAGATGGGTCTCCTGAATATAGCACCCTGATGGGTTTTGACTCTTTATCCAGTTTGCCAGTCTGTGTCTTTTAATTGGGGCATTTAGCCCATTTACATTTAAGGTTAATATTGTTATGTGGGAATTTGATCCTGTCATTATGATATTAGCTGGTTTGTTTTGCTCATTATTTGATGTAGTTTCTTCCTAGCATTGATGGTCTTTAGAATTTGGCATGTTTTTGGAGTGGCTGGTACCAGTTGTTCCTTTCCATGTTTAGTGCTTCCTTTAGGACCTCTTGTAAGGCAGGCCTGGTGGTGACAAAAATCTCTCAGCATATGTTTGTCTGTAAAGGATTTTATTTCTCCTTCACTTATGAAGCTTAGTTTGGCTGGATATGAAATTCTGGGTTGAAAATTCTTTTCTTAAAAATGTTGAATATTGGCCCCCACTCTCTTCTGGCTTGTAGAGTTTCTGCCGAGAGATCCGCTGTTAGTCTGATGGGCTTGCCTTTGTGCGTAACACGACCTTTCTCTCTGGCTGCCCTTAATATTTTTTCCTTCATTTCAACTTTGGTGAATCTGACAATTATGTGTCTTGGGGTTGCTCTTCTCAAGGAGTATCTTTGTGGTGTTCTCTGTATTTCCTGAATTTGAATGTTGGCCTGCCTTGCTAGGTTGAGGAAGTTCTCCTGGATAATATCCTGAAGAGTGTTTCCCAACTTGGTTCCATTCTCCCCGTGAATTTCAGGTACAGCAATCAGATGTAGTTTTGGTCTTTTCACATAGTTCCATATTTCTTGGAGGCTTTGTTCATTTCTTTTTACTCTTTTTACTCTAAACTTCTCTTCTCACGTCATTTCATTCATTTGATCTTCAATCACTGATACCCTTTCTTCCACTTGATCAAATCAGCTACTGAAGCTTGTGCATGTGTCACATAATTCTTGTGCCATGGTTTTCAGCTCCATCCAGTCATGTAAGGTCTTCTCTACACTGTTTATTCTAATTAGTCATTTGTCTAATCTTTTTTCAAGGGTTTTAGCTTCTTTGCAATGGGTTTGAGCATCCTTCTTTATTTTGGAGAAGTTTGTTATTACTGATCATCTGAAGCCTTCTTCTGTCAACACATCAAAGTCATTCTCTGTCTAGCTTTGTTCTGTTGCTGGTGAGGAGCTGCATTACTTTGGAGGAGAAAAGGCACTCTGATTTTTGGAATTTTCAGCTTTTCTGCTCTGGTTTCTCCCCATCTTTGTGCCTTTATCTACCTTTGGTCTTTGTTGATGGTGATGTACGATGGGGTTTTGGTATGGATGTCCTTTCTGTGTGTTAGTTTACCTTCTAACAGTCAGGACCCTCAGCTGCAAGACTTTTAGAGTTTGCTGAACATCCACTCCAGACCCTTTTGGCCTGGGTATCACCAACAGAGGCGGCAGAACAGCAAATATTGCAGAACGGTAAATGTTGCTGCCTGATCCTTCCTTTGGAAGTTTCATGTCAGAGGAGCACCCAGCTGTGTGAGGTGTCAGTCAGCCTCTACTGGGAAGTGTCTCCCAGTTACGCTACTCGGGGGTCAGGGACCCACTTGAGGAGGCAGTCTGTCCATTCTCAGATCTCAAACTCTGTGCTGGGAGAACCACTACACTCTTCAAAGCTGTCATACAGGGATGTTTAAGTCTGCAGAAGTTTCTGCTGCCTTTTGTTCAGCTATGCCCTGCCCCCAGAGGTGGAGTCTACAGAGGCAGGCAGGCCTCCTTGAGCTGTGGTGGCTCCACCCAGTTCCTCATGTATCCTTAAGTAGATTTTTCATACATGTCTTACAGGTCTGAGTCTAATGTTCAGAACAGAAAGAACTTTATTATTTAATTTCTAGGCTAGAGGTTAGCATATTATTAAACTTTATAGGGTAGCCTATGAAGACTGACAGGGAAAAATAGAAAGAAAAATATTGTAACACATTAGCTTCTGTCCATGCACGTGACCCTTTTGGAGTCCCTAAGGCTTGGCTACTCTGCATCATTTGCTGACTTGCAGGGATTTCAGCAGCTATTTGATGGATATAGTGAATGTTGGCCATAATGCCATTGGCTCAAAGGTAAACACTTATCTACATAAATTATGCGCCATTTAGCTTGAATGATAAATTGAGAAAGCAGAAAATAGGTTTTTCATCCTACCTGTATTCATTCTGATATACTGGCTTAAGAGATATGGAGAGAATAAATGTGTTCCTTTTATGCAAATGCCTTTTCATATTGGCATCTACGTAAATAATGTGTCCTTTCCTGCAACACATTTGTAAAAAATTTTCCAAGACAATTAGATTTGTATGTATACGACATTAAAATTTTAAAATTTATTTTAAACTTTACATATAGTAACATCCATTGTTTTTGGCACACAGGTCTATGAATTTTGATAAATGCATAGTTTGTATAACTACTACCACCAAGATATAGTTCCATTATTACTCCTCAAATTTCACTTGGGCTACCCCTTTGCTGGTAACACCTTTCCTGTCTCCAACCCAGCAACAACCGATCTGTTGTCTGTCCTTATAGCTTTGCCCTTGCAAAACCACATATGTTTCAAAATGGATGTGTAAAATATGCTAATATAGTTTAGTCACCATTTCTCATAAAAATTATGTTTTGCCTGCTAGTGACATATAAGGATTCTATTTGAAATTATATGGACTATTTCATCTCTGCTCAATCTCTGGACTAACAGATATTTTCTCAGAGTCAGTAATCTTAAGATCTTTGGTCAAAACATTGCTATTATGCTGCTCTGTATAAAAGTTTGTGCAGTTAAAAAAGTTAATAGTTATAGGATAGATCACACTTCCTATTTTACATGGCTTTTCAAAACTCAGGCATGCTTTTATGACAGTCTGTACTGAGACCACACCCATTGCTATGATTAAGGCCATTTTATACCTTGCTGTATTCACATATTTAGAATTCTGCCCACTTTCTGTTTCTTTCCCTATCTCCAAAACAACATGTGTGCACTGAAGAAAGGTAGAAAATATTGATGAGCATAACAGATTTGGGGGAGAGAGAGTTATACCTTAGCTCGTATTAATTCCTGTGCAGTAAGACGTGGTTAACTGTCTGCTATTGATATTTAGACCTACTTTAGACACCACAATAATAATTTCTGAAATACTGTTAGTTTTTCTTGTACTTAAACATGACCTCTAACTTTATTCTGTTTTGATCTTTATTATTTATTTTAAATATCATGTCATATTTATTCTTTGCTTTCTAAGTTTTGCAATGGCCCTTGGCCAAAACCAACAATATTCTTGTCTAATCTGATATGATCTATTTGAATTAATTTAAATGCTCAAAATAGAAAGTTATAAAAATAATTTGTTCTGGAGTTAAAAGGAAATGATTTTGTTTCAGAAAATTAAGTAGATAAAGAAATTGTTTTTTCATGACAATTGTCTTGTAATCTTATGCATAATTTACTCTTAATTCTTTGAAACATTATTAGATAAATCTCTGGAGTCTTGTTCAAGTTGAATCTACATTTTTTGTATAAAGGGATAAGGTTCATTTAAAAAAAGTTTCCAGTGGCATCGAAATGAACATAAACTATATTCAAAGTGTCTTAGATAGACTGTTTCAATGAGGAGTAATTAATTCATGCATTCATACTATAGTAAACTTTTACTGACTATCATTAATGTATCAGATACAATGTTAGGTACTGAGTATACAGAAAGGAAATTTTATATTTTATAATTACAGCTATAAGACTCAAAAGTGTATTTTTAAATCCATGTAATCTTTTTTTTCTTTCATAATCACATCTAAATGATCACGAAGTTCTGTCAATATAACCCTCTAAATCAGTGGTTCTCAACGTTGACTACACAAGTTTGAAGCTCACCAGGGAGTTTTTAAAAAAATACTGATGCCTGGGTTCCACTGCCAGAGACATGACTTGAAATATGCATTTGATTCCAATGTGTAGCCAAGAATGAGAACGGTTGCTCTTGATCAGGAGTTGGCAACTTTTCCTGTAAGGAACTGGATAGTAAATATTTCAGGCTTTGGAGCCATATGGTCTTTGTTGTATTCAGTTATTCCACTGCAGTGGGAAAGCAGCCATAGACACTATGTAAACAAACGAGTGTGGCTGTGTTCCAATTAAACTTTATTTATGAACACTGAAATTTGAATTTTATTTAATTTTCATGTGTCATAAAGTCTTCTTTTGATTATTTTTAACCATTAAAGATGTAATAACTGTTCTTAGCTCATAGGCTGTATAAAAAACAGGCTTTAGGCCAGATTTAGTCCATGGACCATAGTTTGCTAACCCCTGCTCTAGAACAGCTTATAAACCTAAGAGTCATATGTGGAATTTTTAGAAAAGTTCCTGGTCTTGACTCTGGAGACTCTGATTCAGGAGGTCTCTGTGTTGTGCAGGCAGGGTTTAAATTCTGTTCTAAAGATTTATTGAATATTTTTTTACTTCCAAATCCCTACCACCATTTCCCCATTTTAGGTTTTTATTACCTTGCACCTGGACTATGTTACCATATAGTCCTTTACCTATATTTCCAGTCCAGATTCTCACCAATCAGTCTTCTACACTGCCACATTTCTTACCTTGCTTTAAACCTTCCAGTGGCTTCCACTGCCTAGCAACTCATACAATGGTTTTCATTATCTGGCCTTTTCCTATGAACTGCCACCTCGTGCTCTTGGTTCTTGGCAAAATGGGCTATTTATAGTTCATACCATGCTGTTTCTTGTTTGTATGTTTGGTCTCATATTGGTTCCCCTGTCTGAAAATCCCTTTTCTGGTGGCAAATGTCTACTTGCCCTTCAAAATGCAGCAATATTCTCTAGTGCTTTTTTCTTCATGTTTGGGTTAGATGTGTGGGTTGAATGGTCCCCCTCTGTGTTCCCATAGGCCATTTGTTTACCTTTTGTATAACATGTATTACTTGACTTTGAAGTAATCTGTTTATAAGTGAATTATTTGAGATCAGAAACCCAGTTCGCCCAGGAGGCGGAGGTTGTAGTGAGCCGAGATGCCGAGATCTCGCCACCACACCCCAGCCTGGGTGACAGAGACCCAGTCTCAAAAGGAAAAAAAACAAAAAACAACAAAAAAAATGAAACCCAGTTCAATTTATCTTTTTTTATTTTTATTTTTTGAGACAGAGTCTCACTCTGTCACCCAGGCTGCAGTATAGTGGCATGATCTTGGCTCACTGCAACCTCTGCCTCCCGGGTTCAAGTGATTCTCATGTCTCAGCCTCCCAAGTAGCTGGGACTTCAGGCGTGTGCCACCACACCTGGCTAATTTTTGTATTGTTTGTAGAGACAGGGTTTTATCATGTTGGCCAGTCTGTCTCAAACTCTTGACCTCAAGTGATCTACCCGCCTTGGCCTCCCAAAGTGCTGGGATTGGAGGCATGAGGCACTGTGACTGACCTGATTTATCTTTATATCATGGCACTTAGTGAAATATTTGATGTATAGTAGGTGCTCAATAAATGCTTATTAACCTGAACCCTGTGAGGGGGGGTTGGGGAAGCAGGGCAGGTTCTCATTGTTCCCATTGTACAGACAAGATGACTGAGGGTCTGAGACAATGAATGACTTTCTTAAGGGTTCTCCCAATGAGTAAGTCAGAGAGTAAAAGGCACTTTTCCAGTTTTTTTTACTGCCAGCTCCAGGCCTTCTTCCTGTTACCCCAGCTGCCTCTCAAGTATGGCTGCAAGTCATCTGTGAGCACTGTAGTTACATGTTGTTGTGGAATGAGCACTAGGTTGACACTTATGAAATCTGGCCTCAGATCTCAGCTTTTCTACTAATTGGGGATATGGGCTCCAGTTTCCTAGTATATAAAATGAGGAGATTCAATTAGGTTTTTAAGATTAATTATTAAAAAATTAAGTTCTGTCAAATAGTTATTTTTACTTAGTTTTCAAGCCCATTTATTAGAATCCTATTACAAAATGAAAGCACAGAAATGTGAAATAATTTGTTCAAAGCCTCTCTGCAAGCTGGGAGTAGAACTAAGGAACAAGCCTCTATTAGTTTTCTCTTGCTGCCGTGATAAATTACCACAAACTTTGCAGCTTCAAACAATGTAAGTTTATTATCTCACAGTTCTACAAGTCAGAAGTTCCAGTGGCTTAGCTGGCTTCTCTGCTTAGAGTCTCACAAGGCTAAAATCAAAGTATCTTATCTGGAGGTTCTGAGGAAGAGCTGGTCTTCAGGCTCATCCAAGTTGGAAGAATTCAGTTCCGTGTGCTTGTAGGACTGACGTCCTCATTTCCTTGTTGGCTGTCAGCTGAAGGCTGTTCTCAGCTTCTAGAAGGTACATATTCTTTAGTTTACAATCCCCTTCACCCATCTTCAAGTCCAGCACTTAGGGTGTGCTTACTGACCTTCTCTTCTGTTGCTTCTCTTTTGACTCTGTCTGCTTCTTTTGCTTTTAACAATTATGTGATTACATTGGGCACACCTGTATAATCCAGGCTTAGTGCCCTCTGTTAAGGTCAGCTGATTAGTAATCCTTATGATATATCTGCAGAGTCTCTTCATAGCAGTACCTAGACTACTGTTGATGGAATAACCAGGGGATGGGAATCTTGGGTGACATTTTTAGAATCCTGCCTGCAACAAAGCTCAAATTACTTGATCTTCAAGGAAAGGTGCTTGCCATTATTACTTATATCCTAATATAAGTTTGATTTTCTTGGTATTCAATCATTTTCAACATCTTGCTCATTCAGAAACCTTACTTACAAATATACCTTCCCAACAAACCTCATATGTATATAAGATAATACAAATTTATAATGTATTTTTGATGGTGCAGTTATTAGGGCCATCCATTGTTAATTTATCACTTATTAAATATTTACTTTGTGTCAATAATACTAGTTCTAAGTGCTGAGGATAAAATAATGTAAAAGTTGGAAATTTTACATACAAAGAACACATTCTTTTACTTCTCACATATTTCTCTTGCACTTATCATGTGTCAGGATTCTTCTACGTTTTGAAAATAGTGTGGCGGAATAAGACATCGTTCTTGTGTAGTATACACCAAAATAAGAAGTATGAAACCAAACAGATTAACAAATGAATGGATAATATATTGGTAGATGGTTATGAGTGTCATGAGGAAAAATAAAGCAGGATAATGGAATAGAAGGTGATAAGGCAGGGTGTTGGGTGCTGTTGTCGAAAGGATAGTCAGAGAAGGCTCCTTTTAGGTTTAAACCTGAGTAAAGTTAGAAAATTCTAGTTAGGAAGACAGAAAAATAGGACAGCAATGACCACACAGTGCAGTAAAGGCTATGAGAGAAGTGAACATACACATAAGAGAATAAGGGCATACAGAGGGCACATCTAAGCCAGGGGCCAGGAAGCCTGTAGAAGTTAATACCTAAGTCAATACCTGAAAGATGGATATGAATTAGCTACTTGGGTGGAGAAGGAAGGTGTTGAAAGCCAAGTGAGCAGTATGTGGCAAAAGTATATATGTTACAAAAGGCAGAGAGAAAATTGTATATGGTTCAGAATGGCTGTGCACGAGTTTGGGGTGGGAGAGAATGTTGGGAGGTGAGGCTAGTGACGTAGGCTGAATCAAATCATAAGGATGGGGTTTGCTGTAATTTGAAGTTTCATACAGAAGACTGCTTGTAAACATTTTGTGACATGATCAGATTCATAATTTCATAACATCACTAGTAGTGTGAAATATGAATACAAAAGGGGCAAGACCAGAAGAAGGGAGAACTGTAGATGCATTACATGAAGACTATATCAAGGTGGCTCTGGTGAAAATGAAGAGGAGAGGGCAGAATCTAGACACAATAGGGTCATAAAACAGATAGGATTTTAAAGTCTTCTGGAGGTGAATGATGAGAGAGGACAGAATCAAGTATCCGCCATGGTTAACTGGGCATAGCACTTCATGGAGATAGGAAATACTGGAGGAAGAAGAGATTTGGGGTGAAAATTGAGAATTTAAGTTTTTGACACATTGAATCTAGATTTTCAAGGCATAGTTAAATGAATATTTTCAACAGGCAATTGGATATTCTTGTCTGGAGCTCAGACCGCAGAAATTAGGGGTTGTCATTATATTGACCATAGTTGAAACTGCAGACTGATGTCACCTAGGAAAAAATGTATATGAAGGGAAGAGAAAATGGGCTTAAGACAGAAGTGCAGAAAGAGAAACCAAGAAGAATTAAGAGGTAGGTAGTGTCACAGAAGCCAGGGGAATTTCAAGAATTATTTATTTTTAATACCTTAAAAAAGTCTACTACATCTTCTGAAATAAAGTAATTAAACAGCAAAATCAAGTAATTAAGTTCAAGTAACAAAAAATACTAACCTTGCCTGGATTACTTACTCCACCTCCCCCAAATAATGCAGACTAGTGGAAAGTTTTCTAGCACATGAAAAAACTAACAATTCAGGAAATTAAAAATCATCAAAATGGATGGCCCAAGGCTGTTTTCGAAGAATTAATGGAAGACCTATTGCATCACAACCAGTTGAGGTATGTGTGAAAAATGAAAATTCCCAGTTTCTAACCCAAATCCTATTGAGTCAGAATTTCTGCTGAGAATAAGAAACATACATTTTAAATATTTCCCAGTTGAGTTTTGTGTACATTATCAATTGAGAGCCACTAGTCTTCAATAAATGCAATAACTTTTTAAATGCTGAAAATCTATTCTCAGAGAGTTAGAAAAGCAAACAAAAAAATATATATATTAAGGTTGACTTGAATAAAATACAAAGTATTACTACGTAGTAGAAACTGCAATTGAGAATTATTAGGAATACTGAAGGGTACCAGTGAAGCATTACACTTCTGATATATAACAGTAGAATAAAATTTATATAACAATACTCCCTCTATGTATTTCTAGAAGAGACAACATGGCATAGAATTTATCAAAAAGAAAAACTTTGTAGGAAAACAATTTCCAGTAATTGAAAAATTATTAACTAGAAATATAAAACATCATAGTTTTAGATATATTTTAAATGCATTTTTATTGAGTTCGACATACATAAAAGTATACTAATCATAAACATGCAGCAGGATGAATTGTCACAAAGTGAGCTTAGGACACAGATTAAGAAACAGAATATTACTCGCCCTCCAGAAGTCCTATGCCGGCCTCTCCTTCCCCAGTCACTAGCATCCCTCCTTCCCAAAGGTAGCTACCTTGACTTCTAGTACCTTAGTTTATTTTACTTGTTTTGGAAAGTTATATAAAATGGGATCTTATGGTATATTTTTAAATCATACATTCCTTTATGCCTGGCCTCTCATATTCAATGTTATGCTTGGGATTTATCTGTGTTGTGTATAACAGCAGTTTATTCATTTTTACAGCTAATAGTATTCCTTGTATCAATATAGCATAATTTATATACTGTTGATAGACACATGGGCTGTTTCCAGTTTGGGCTATTATGATATGAACATTTAAAAATATATTTTGATGATTATATTTATACATTCTTTTTCAAAAGATAGAGTCTCACTCTGTTGCCAAGACTTGAGCACAATGGCATGATCATAGCTCACTGTAGCCTTGGTTTTCTGAGCTGAAGTGATCCTTCTGCCTCAGCCTCCCAAAGTGTTGAGATTATAGGCATAAGCCATTGTGACTAGCCAAACATTTTTGTTGAGTACACACATAGAATAGAATTTCTGCATCATAGCAGATACTTACATTTAATTTTAGTAGACACTAACAGTTTTCCAAAGTAGTGGCACCAATTTACATATATTACTTCCACCAGTAATGTATGTGAATTTCAGTTGTTTTGTGTACTTGTCAATATTTAGCATTGCAAGTCTTTTTAGTTTTAGATCTGGAAGGTAAGTAGTAGTATCTTATTGTGGCTTTCATTTTTATTTACTTTTAGATTTATGAGGTTTATTGGCCATTTGGATATCCTAAATTATAAAGTGCATTGTACAAGTCTTTTGCCCATTTTTTTCTATTATATTGTTTGCTTTTCTTTTATTAATTTGTAGGATTTCTGTATACATTCTGCACACGTCTTTTGTTGGATATATGTATGACAGTGATTTTCTACCACTCGTTGGCTTGCATTTTTACTTCCTTAACAGTGTCTTTTAATGAAAAGAAGTCCTTAATTTTAATTAAGTCCAATTTATAAATATTTTCTTTTATGGCTACTGCTTTTATAACCAGTTTAGAAAATATTTTTCTTCTTTAAAACCATGACGATAGATTTTCTAAAACTATGTAATCACCAAATGGATTCTTCCTGCCTGCGGCACAGGTAAAATCAATTCACTACGACCGTGACATTGCAGTAAAGAAAGAGTTTAATTGACATGAGCCTAGCCACACAGGATAGCTGGAGTTATTATTTGAAACAGTCTCCCTGAAGGTTCAAAGGTTAGGTTTTTCAAGGATAGTTTGGTGAGCAGGGGGCTAGGGAATGGGAAATGTGATTAATTGGATTGGGGATGGGGGTTGAAGTGGGTTCTTCTTGCTGTCTTCAGTTTCTTGGTAGGCTTGCAGAACAAGTTGAGCCAGTTTACCACTCTGGGTGGTACCAACAGGTCCATTAGAATACAGGATCTGAAAAATATCTTATAACATTAATCTTAGGTTTTACAATAGTGATGCTATACATAGGGTCAATTGGGAAGGTTGGGAATCTTGTGGCCTCTGGCTGCATGACTCCAGGGCCATAATTTCTAATCTGGTGGCTAGTTTGTTGGTTTTCCAAAGGTAGTCTTGTCCCCAGGTAAAGAGAGGGTTTGTTTAGGGAAGGGGCTGTTATCATCTTAGTTTCAAAGTTAAACTAAAACTAAAATCCTGCTATAGTTAGCTGAGTCTATGCCCAGGAATTAACAGGGCAGCTTGGAGGTTAAAAGCAATATGGGGTCAGTTAGGTCAGATTTCTTTCATTGTCATAATTTTTCTATGTCTGATTTTTCTTACTGGTATAAGTTTTGCAAAGGTAGTTTCAATCATATTCTAGAAGATTGATTTTTATTGCTTTTCATATTAATCTACATTCTATTTAGAACTGATTTTGTCTGTTAAGATGAAGTAGAGATGGAGATTTGTTTTCATAGGAATATTTAGTTAATCTGGTCAATTAAATAAGTATCATTCACTACCTATTTAAAGGAAACTAAAATATTACACTCCAAAATATACTTCTTTGACATATTTTTGAGATGGCTATTCAGAGGACTTGCAGACAGAAATAGTCCTCAAAAGCCACCTTTTGTGGAGGAGACTTGCATCTGTAGAGAAAAATCTACATTAGTGCAATAAACTATCCTTTTTCTAAGTCACTCCACCCACTGTCCAGATCTAGGAATGATTAAGTCAACCACAAGCTACCATCCATTCTTTCAGAGGGCAGCTCTGAGGTTACCTGAGCTATTTCATTTGTATAAAAGATGAATAAAAGCCTTTGCTTGACATGGTTCCCCCCTTTACTATACCACAACCTGTGATGCCACCTCTGCCAGAACCCAGAGAAACTTGATCTCAGGCAGTTGTTCTTTGGACTCATTCATTTCCCATGAAAATCATTTACTGTTCCTCAAAAGAATTTTCTACATTCCCTATTTCCCCCTACGCTGTGAAGGATATATAAACTTCTGTATTCCACTGGGTTAGTGGGTAATTATCCTCCTGCAATTTTCCCATGCTATGCATGTTAAAATTAAGTTTGTGTGTCTTTTCTCCTATCAATTTATCTTTTCCCATTGATTTTCAGCAAACCTTTAGATGACAAGGGGTAAGTTTTCCCTTGGCCCCTGCACATTCTCCATTGCGCTACAGTGCCATCTTTGACAAATTAAGTGATCTTGTATATATGAATCTGTTTCTCTCTTCTCTATTTTGTTCCACTGATCTGTTTTAATTACTGTAGCTTTATAATAACTCTTGATATCTTATAGTATAAGTCGTTCAACTTTGTTTTTCTTCTTCAAGATTAGCTTCTTATTCTTGATCCTTGGCACTTCTATAAAAATTTTAGTATCAGTGTAATAATTTTCATAAGCTATCTTTTGGATTTTGAATTGACTTTGTATTTAATCTATAGATAAATTTGTGGAGAATTAATATTTTTTATAATATTGCATCTTCCAATCCATGAACAGGTTGTATCATTTATTCCATTGATTGGAGTGTTGAAGTCTTCCTTAATATCTCTTAGCAATACTTTATACCTTTCTGTGAAAAAGCTTTTTTTTCTTTTTTTTTTTTACATCTTTCATGAGATTTATCCCTAGGTACTTTATGTTTTTAATGCTAATGTAAATTGTATCATTAAAACATTTTTATTTTCTAATTGTTTACTGTTGATATATTTGACAAGATGTTCCTTTTTATATGTTGCTTTACTGTCCATGAATCTTGCTCGCTAGCAAGGCTGTGCATGAACTGACTGGGGTTCTCTTCTCTGGTATTGTTTTCTATTATTCTTCCGTTTACTCCAGGCCCGTCTGTTTCTTGATCCAACCTGTTCCTGCTTCAGGGCTTTTTCCTCCTCTTTGCTTTACCTAGATTGTCTTCCCAGATCCTTGACTGGTTCAGTTTCATTGTTTAGTTCAAATAATACCTTTTCTGAAAGACTTTCTCTGGTCATCCTGCCAAAAATAGTTTTCCTCTTTTCATCACATTTTCCTTGTACCACTTTTTCTTATGCGAAATTACCTTATTTGTTATTTGCTTATTATCTATTTCACTCTGGTAGAATATAAGCTACAGGAGTCAGGTCCCTTATCTATTTTGTTCACGTCTGTGTCCTGCTCCTAAAAGAGCATATTAGTGGTTCCCAACTCATGATGGTTCAATTTATACTTTTTTTTTTGACTATATGAATGGTCTATTGGGGTATTAAATGCATTTTGACTTTTGATATTTTTGGCGTAATGATGGGTTTATCAGGATGTAACCCCATCATAAGTGGAGGGACATCTATAGTTTCTGGCCTTATTAATATTAATTCAAACAATGAATGGATGGCATGGCTGAATCTATTCAGATTTCTCCAAATGTTGGCATCTTAAAAACGTCAATTTTTTCGTAGTCTTTAAAAGTGTAGTAGCAGTTATGCATGTGAGTTTTAAGCCAGATTACCTGGGTTCAAATACCACTTTTATAGATTATTAAATGGTGTCTCATTGAGCAAGTTACATGTCTCTTTAAGCTTCTTTCATCATTCTTTTCTTCCTATGGGAATAATACTGGTATCTACCTGAAGGGTTATTATGAGGATTATACAAGATAATCCATGCCCCACACTTAGAACAAAGCCACATAGATCGTAAGTACTCTTAAGTGTTGGTTATTAATTGTAATACAAGGATAGTATAGAGAGTTAGTAATACAAGGATAGTATAGAGAGTTAGTATAGAGAGAAACTTGCCTTAAACATGGGCCGGATCAGCAGAAATTGGTGTGGAAAGCTTTGAGGGACAGTGAGAAAGTTCTTCTGCTTCAAAAGTTTTCCATGGCTGCTAAATTCCTTCACATTTTATCTTTGGGTATTTTTTCTTGTAGATTTAGTCATGGTTTGTCCTCACCAAGCAGCTATGCTGGTTAGACAAAGGATGATCAAGGGTTTGAAGACAGAAGACAAAGTATCCAGAGATTGGGGGAGGCCAATGTAGAAGGAACCCAACAAAGATGGGTGCAGGTAGAAGGTAGATTCTATCAGGGAGATCTGGAAAGGATGGGAACATGGGTGGAGACTTTACTTCAGAAGGAGAGCTTCCGTTTTTGGAAGGACTTGAAGGAAACAAAGCCCTCAGATACAAAGGAACTGGATTTCAAGAACCAAGTCAGGGATTAAGGTCTAGGTAAAATCTAGTTTCTGGACTGAAGTATAAGATAGTGCAACTGGGTTGTGAACTCAGTCAGCCTTAAGGTTGAGCCAATAGATCTTCCAGAGCTCCTGTAAAGGTAACAATATTAGTCTCAGATGTGGTCATTTGGCTATAATAAAACTAAAGGTTTCCTAGAAGGCAGAGATTGCAGTGAGCTGAGATCATGCCACTGCACTCCAGCCTGGGTGACAGAGCAAGACTCTGTCTCAGAAAACAAAAATAAAAACAAAAACAAAAAATCTAGAGGTTTTTGAAGAGCTAGCATCCAAACAGATCATGGGATCTTTACACTGGTAGCATATTTGGTACAGTGACAAGGACTGGGGCTAGAGTCCGACATTTATATTTCAGCTCTGCAGTTCATAGTCTGTCTTTGGGAAAGTTACTTCACTTCTCTGAGCCTCAGTTTCTTTATTTGGTGAAAAGGAAATAATATATATCATAGAATACTTTTTTCAGGGGGATGATTAAGTGAGCTGACATGTGAAAACATGCATCAGGGTTCCCAGAATCTTGGAGATGCTCAGTAAATGATAGTTTTTCTCCCTATTATCTATATTAGGGTGAGAGTTTTTGGTTTGCTCTCCAACAGTTTTTTTTTCTTGCCAAGGGCAAAAATATTGTTAACAGTTTTTTTGCTTGCCAAGGGCAAAAATATTGTAACAATGAATGGTTTGATTAGGGAAAATCAGAGAAGACAGGAAGAATAGATAATATTCAATGTCAGACTTGGGTGAGATATCCAGTAGGGTATTGCTCTAGGGTACTCCAGGATAGTGCTTTAACAACTAGGAAGGGTGGCTTGCATATGCCCTAGTTAACTCCTCCTCATCTTTCCCTTCAATTTCTCTAGAAGTCTTTACTTTCCTTATTTCCCTGCCCTATCACAGTGATCCCAGAGTATACATTTACTTTTATGATTTTTTGATGACTGGCTATCTTCCTCCCTGGGCTGGCCGCCTGCCTGCTCCATGAGGGTCAGGAACTGTCTGTATGCAGTGTGGCCACAGGATGCATAGCAACTACAGCAGCACCCAGCATGCAGGAAAGGGGCACCAGATCAAAAAGAACATGAAGAATTGGAAATATTGAGATCATTTCAAACAAACGTTTCTTCCTTCATAGTTTTTTGCATAGTTTTATCAACTGTTAGAGTTGGTAAAATTGTACACAGATATTAAGTTTTATTTGAGAGGTCTTAGAGATTTATAAGCTGTGTTCATTGTCTATATCATGGGCATCATTTCCTTTTTTGGATGGTCTTAACATAGTTACTTATAAAATCCCTGCTGGTATCAGCAGCAGTGCATGCCTATGAGACTATGCTTATACTTTATGGCTGCTGTAGCTGTTTTAAAGAGAATTGACATGAGATTATCTACACCTTAATAAACCTTTGAAAAACACGCTACTTTAATAATAATGCCTCTTTGTCTGCCCTATATATTATTAGGAATACATGTTTTTAAATCAATGAAGTTATGTCCTTTACAGCATCTAAGAGTGGAATCTCATTGTGAAAGCCAGACATTACATTAATGATAAACAAAATTTAGTTAATAATATTGTGAAGTATGAGATTTATTGAAGAATGAAAATATAAAACCCCTCCTTATAAAGCATATTTGCAATAAACTATGTTCCTATTTTAACTTTCATTGCAATTTTGTTCAATAAACAAATTTTAAAAAGAAATAATAATTAAAAAAATATTTGTTTGATCATAAAAAATAACCTGGGAAAAAGCCATTGGTTGAATTTTTAAAGCCCTTTTTGTGGAATACACATGTCTACGTATCTGGTATTATATATATCATAAGAAGTGCTTTGATAATGAGCCACCTGATTTTAAGCAGAGCTTTAAAGACCATACATGGACATATCCTTTTCTATGTTCCATGCCTGTAAAAACTGGCCCCAGCCCCTCTTTATATATATTTTTTATTTTTTTCCTTTTCTGTTAGCTGTTAAAAAAAGCAACCTCTTTATATTTTGTATACATTGATTTTATTGTTGAAAATAAAAAGCCACTTAGGTTTCTATGACAAGTAATCCATTTTTTTAATGAGGAGATCCTTTTTCTTTTTTTAATTAAAGCATATTTAGAAACATGAATATTAAGCAAGAATCATGTTTTCAATAACACTGATGAATAGAGAAACCCGGGAAACCGTGGTATAAGATAAACTATTGAGCCACATCACCTCGCAGAGTTCTCTTGTGGGCAACCAGATCGTGGGTTGCTGTGAGCCACACACCAGGATTTCATTCCATACCAGTTCCTCATTCCATATACTCAATCAGCAAAAGAAAAGTTCCATACTTAATAAATGCAAATCCTAATTGTAGTGGACTATAGCCAGAAATCTGTAGGCCTAATGATGCATATGAAAATGGAAGGATGTAATAGGAGCACAAAAAGAACAATTCCTTGAGTGCTGAGATGGCTCCTTGCCAGCCACTCAAGTTAAAGGCAAGGAGGTTGCCATACTGGGGCCCTCTGGCCTGGAGAATGCACCTTTCTGTGGAGGCTCCTGCGATGTCTGACCTTCAGGGACCCTCCACGATGAAGGGAGACTAAGAAAGCTGCATCTTCTCCCTACCTTTGCTTTTGTTGTGTGTATTCACACTCTGTGTGTTTGCTCTTTGGGTAGCAAACTAAAACTAAATCAGTGTTAAAGGGAGTTGAGTTTAAACTGTCAGAGTTGTGGGATGGCCTAGCATCCTAATACCAAGTGTCATTTTTTTGAATTTTTGCAAAAAGAAGTCAATATCAAGCTCATTTCTCTTTTATTTATAAAAGATTTAGTTTTATTATTTAAGTTTCTCCCACAGGTACTTTCAGTTAAATTCTTTACACAAGTTTTTGAAAAGGAAGAACCAAAAATTCCTGTCAAAAATGTGATGGGATGTGTGATTTTATGCCAGACAAGTTTATATGTTATATCTTAATAAAGTACAAAGTAGCAGCTGGCAGGCTTTCAGAAGAGATGTGCCAAGTCTCTGCTTTTGCTAATTACACATTTTAGGTGGCAGCAATACCCACTTTCAAAATAAAGCAAAATCCCCAAATTTTGTTTTCTTAACACCAGATACCCTTTCTTCAAATCTCCAGAAATTGGGCACTTTCATATCAGCTTAGGACTAGGAGAATTGAAGTAAGATTTCACTGTGGATACTGTTTATTAAATATACGTGATGATATCTGGAAAATGAAGTGACTTTGTAATGACTGGTCTTGGGGAGGTGCTGGGGAAAGAGAAGGGGAAGAGGAAGCAGGTAGTGGGTATAGAGAAACTATGGGTTCAGAAGCAATGGGTAAAGACGTCATGGAAACAAGAGCAGAGTTGGGGAATTCACCTCCTCTACCCTCTGTATATCTCTGAGGGATACCCAAATCCTACCTCCTGTATGCTATGGACTCAGCACCAGAACACAAGTTGCTCTCCTCTCCCCTCCTGATTCCAATAACTTGTCGCTGTGCCAGCAATTCCACAGAACTTAGTCTTTTTGGCAGAGCTGATGGGGTAAACATTTAGAAGGGCCACTCAAAATTTTCATTCACCACTTTGTATATGTACCATAGTTTGTTGAGCTCCAAAGGATGTTATCAACCCAAATATCTTAGATAATGGGTCACTACAGATAATGCCATTGATTTCCAATCCCCTTTGGGGGGGATAATTACCTACTGTGCTAATTATGACGGTGACATTTTTCCTTAGACAGAAAAGAGAATGAAGATATTTTATCAGTGTAAACATCCATCCGTTTAAAGTCTTTTCCCAGTGATTATGGGGTATTAGCATTGTTGAAGAGATGAAGAGGGCAAGATAAACACATAAACTCCCTCAACTAGCTACTGGGCAAATAGCTTCTTTATCTGACAGAGAAATTATGTGCAGTCCCTCAAACCAACAGTAACAGAATGCTCACAGGGACAGAGGGATCTCTCTCTGCTCTTGCCTTGTGTGGCACATGACAACCGGTAGTAAAAATTTAGCAGTTATTGGCATTTGTCAACTCTGGTTCTGTGGCAAGAAAACGGAAACAGCAGCAATCATGCTCAATTTAAATCTCTCATGATGTCAGACTTTTCATGGACTCACACGGACATCAGAAAAGACTCAAAAGGGTTTACAGATGTGCAGTCAGCTATGACAGTGATGCTGCCAACAGGGCTCATGGATCAACTAACGATTAAGATATCAAAAGCAATCCCTGTAGCTTGCTGACAGCTGGTTCAATTGTTTGCACCTGTTTCCCCTGCATTACACATGTGTCTGGAATGGATTATTCTGGCTTGTGCCAGACACATTTCACCTTTCTTCACAGTGACATCCTGCAGAAGCATCACAGCCTGAAGACCAGGAGGCTCTCTATGAGGGCCCACTGAAGGAAGAAGTCAGTATGCTTTTGAAAATGGCTCTGGGACGTTGTGGCTGACAAGGTTATTAGTGAAGGTTGGTTCTTGACAACAGTTAACACAGATATATGAACAATGCTTGTTTCCTCCACGAATCAGGGAGAGAGCTCTCTAATCTTATAGTGATGCTTGGCCCTTGCCTGCTCTTTGGATAATAGTATCAGCATGCATCCAGCCATCTTGAATCTGTTTTGGAACTAGATAGGGGTATCAATAAGTAAATCAATGAACCATCCCCCGAGTCTTCTGAACCTTGGTGTTACTCTGGATCCCTGTCTCAGTCTCAGAGGCAAATTCCCCATGAAGTTGATGAATCTCAAGCTTCAGATCCTTGTACTTGCATGGGCCCTTCCCAGGTTCTGAGAGTTGCCCTAGCAAGGGGTTCACATGCTTATATGTTTTTTGTAAAAATGTGCAAAAGTAAGACATTTTAACCACAGCGGGTTAAGCCTGCTGTTTCTTTCCACACTGACTTCTCTGACATACTTCCCATCATGTGATGTGGTGTTGAAGTGGTTGTGGGCACTTTTAGTGTCTGGCTAAGGGGAAGCTGAGTTGAGGACACATTTAGTTTGGGTTTAGTGGGGTATTTTTATGTGGTTTGCAGGCTCTTATGTCTATATTTCTGGCTTCCAGGAATACTTGTAGTGTCCATTATTTATGCCTATTTTTGAATTCTTAGTTCTATATTCTGTCTTAAGGTAGATTCCCCAAATTGAAAAAACTTCAGGACTCACTAAATCTGGTATCTCCTACTTGCTTCCTGTATCTAGTCATCAAATCCTGTCAATTCCATCTAGTTGTAATGTTGGTGAACAGACTCTCTCAAAAACTAAAAAGCCGTTATTTACAACATCTGCTAATTTCCTTGCCTGATTTCATTGCTAATTCCCAGTGATCAATGGTTTAACAACCAGCTCACAGAATTTCTGAATATGTAACAACTAACTCTTGCAAGATAGTAAAAGATGGCTCCCGTATGCCACTTATTCTCCCTCAGAAATAATTCCATGAACTGGCCTTTTTTCTTTGTCTTCCCTTCTGATTATCTGAGTTTAGACTTTCATCTCTCCTCAGCCCAATCTCCCCAAGACCATTGTAACAGCTTCTTATTCTGTTTTCCTTCCACTTGGCTGTTCTGAGCTCAGTCCGTCTTCTAAAATAATACAAGATTTACTCTTAAAATGCAAATTTGACCATGTGAGTCTCTGGTTTTAATCTTTTCTGGCTTCTCTATTATCTATAGGGGGAAAATGTCAATACTCAAATTGGTTTATAAACTCTTTCATCCTCTAACTCTTAGCCTATCATCTGACCTCATCTTCCTCCATACTACTGAGACTTCCTGAGTCAACTCAACATTCCCCAAACATGCCGAAGCCATCACTTGCCTGTAACTCTCTGTCTGGATTCTGCTTCTTTCCTTTCTCCACGTGGCAGATTCCTACATGTATGTATATACACTGGTTGCTTTCAGACTGTGGAAAAATTTATTTCCATTGAGGCAAACTCAAGGATGTCTTCTGTGGGAACTCATTAAACTCACAAAAGTTTGCTTGAAGACCCAGGACAAAAAGAGGGACAAAAGAACAAAATATCTCTATGTTAAGAGTTACATTTCTGCAAACTTCCAGTATACCTAATCAAATAGCACCAAATAAGATGCTGTCACACTGTATGTGACTACTTTTATCACTGCTGCTGTAAAACAAGTCACTTGAAGGATTAAAAGAAACTGAGCTGGGTTATGGGCTCTCCAAGGCAGGAGCATCAAAATTTAATGTTAATTCTTTTGCCCAAATAAATTTTCAGGGATTGTTGTTAAAATAATGCTGTCTGCTTATTGAACTCACCAGCTGTATCACATTATCACATTCAAAAATCATTCTGTGCCTCTCTTGTACTTTCAGTTGCATTTCCTGCGAAGTTTCCTCAATTTCATAATGTTCATAGGTTCTGCTGTGAGATTCTCTCCATACTTTTTATAGCACGAGGATGTATGTAATTATGTACTTAAATTTATTTATCTCCTATGACGAGACTATATGCTCCTCAAGAATATACACTATGTCTTGTTAATCTAGGTATTCCTAATACCTGACAAAAATGGGCCCTCAATAGCATATATAAGACATCTATAAGTATGTGTTGAATAAAGAATGAATAGGTGGGTAAACAAAATAAAAGTTGAAGAAGATAACACAGTGGTCAGGCTAGGAGGGATCAGTTTTTTCATGTCTATACACGTGGCAATCAGAATACTCTATTTTTGAGATGATAAAATCAAATAATAACTCTATAAATTAACAGTGGAAGCTTTTGGTTTTGTGGCTATTAATGTTTATAAGTATAACACTTTTATGAAATTAATCTTTATTCTTGCTATGATAAATTTTAAACATTATAAAAAATATGGTTAGGATAATAGGAGAAACTTCACTAGAATAGAAGCCTGGCTTATGCATGTAGTGGTTATGTGACATGCTTCTAAAGCAAACTAAGAGTTAAGAGGAGGATAAATAAGGCCAACTACAAGAACAAGTGGTAAGCTCAGAGAAAGGAGAAGGAAAAGCACTATGCAAAGGAAATCTAGAAGAGGTATTTGTGATAAGATAGAAACACTTGTTACTGGGTATGTAGGAAAGAACTGGGACAGGGCACAGGAAGGAGGAAAGAAACAGATATTTATAACAAAATGGTATCTGGTAAACTAAGTGACAAAAATAATTTCTGAAACGAATGAGATGATTGGAGGCACTAATTTCAGACTGATTTATATAACACTTTCTTATACATTATAAGTACATGTTATATGATTGATGTTTCCAAAACTGTTTTGTGGAACACTAATGTCTTCAAGATGACAACACTTGTTACACTGGAAAAAATACTCCACATATATTGTAACCAATTTCTTTTTTTTAGTTCTGTTTTTTTTTTTGAGATGGAATTTCGCTCTTGTTGCCTAGGCTGGAGTGCAATGGCGCGATCTCAGCTCACTGCAACCTCCGCCTCCCGAGTTCAAATGGTTCTCCTGCCTAAGCCTCCCGAGTAGCTGGGATTACAGGTACCTACCACCATGCCCTGCTTTTGTAGTTTTAGTAGAGATGGGGTTTCACCATGTTGGCCAGGCTGGTCTTGAACTCCTGACGTCAAGTGATCCACCTGCCTTGGCCTCCCAAACTGTTGGGATTACAGGCATGAACCACTGCGCCTGGCCATAACCAATTTCTTATACCTTCACTATATTCACTTACATACTAAAGGCTCTGAGAAGTTCTGCATTGAAAAACTTTTTCCCTTTTATTAACCCAAGTTTTACAAAACACATCCAACCACTGAATATTTCTTTTATAAAACATTTATGAAGCTATAAAAGGATAATAGCTTTCTTTAGAACAGAGTCTAGCAAAAATATGTGTTTGATCTGATTCACTTCAAAGAGGGCCCAGAGTGTGACATGGAGGAGAACTATTTATTTCAATGAAACTTAATTGTTAGTAATCACAAAGACAAAATATGCACAGGTCACTTACTATCTGAAGATCTATTTTCTCCTCTTCAGTATGGTGATAAATAACTGCCCTACCAACTTGTGAAAATAGAGAGGAACAGCACCTTTGAAAATGCATTGGAAAAATTTAGGAGAGCAGCATGACCAGACTATAGACTAGGAGTCAGGGGACCCAGGACACTTGGGTTTTACAACTAATCTTGCCATTAAGCGTGTGGGTTTAGGAAAGTTATATGAACTTTCAAGACCTCACATTCACATATATATGAAAACCAAGAACTTCTACCATTATTTCTAGTTATAGTTTGTTTCCTATACATTTCATATGTATAAAATACATAAAATCCAGCCTCCATGTAATCCATAAAATCCAGCCTCCATAAAATCCAGCCTCATCCTGCCTCCATGTATTTATGAGGTAGGTGTATTATGTATAATATATATCATATCATATATATATAATATATATACACAAGGTATTTTATACATACATATGAAATGTGTATGTATATATGCACATACATATAAGGAACTTGGTCTGAAAGCAGTTGTAAGATCCTAAGCAGGGATTATTTGACAGCTAAAAACAAGATGAGACTCAGTATAAATGCTCAGTCTAGGGGAGACAAGCATAAAGCAGCCAGGAGTGCTTTATGATAGAGACAGGAGCTAACAGAGGAGAGGGACGGCTATCCTTGATCAGTCTTCTTGGGTGGGGATCCTCTTTGGATGCCGGGCAACTAAGTCAGAAATGCAGGGCAGTGGGTGGCATCTCCTTTCTTGTCTCTACCTGTTTTAGTCCATTTGTGCTGCCATAACAAAACACCTGAGACTAGGTAATTTATAAATAATAGAAACTTATTTCTCCCAATTCTGGAGGCTGGAAAGTCCAGAGTCAATCTGCACCAGCAGATTCCATGTCTGGGAAAGGTTTGGTTTCTCTCTCCAAGATGGAGTCTTTTTGCAGCATCCTCTCGATAGGATGAAGGCTATGACCTCACATGGCAGAAGGCATGGAAAAGCCAGGCAGGTCTCTGATGCCTCTTTTATAAGGACATTAATACTACTCACCAGTATAGAACCCTCATGACTTAATCACTTCCCCAAAGGACCTGCCCCTTGATACCATCACAATGAAAATTAAGTTTCAACGTGAATTTTGGAGGTTCACAAACATTCAAAACATAACACTATCCACATGTGTACCATTTCTGTGTTAGCTTGTTTCTATCCTGATTGCCTATGATGATGTCTGTGTTTCCTGACTTAGGTCATGGATGAGTAGGTGCTTGATATGGTAGTAGATGGAAAATGCTCTCCACTCTAATTTTCCCAGGGTCCTAGACTGGTTCTTCCCCACATCTCTTTGAAATGAGTTGAGTCTAGGTTTGAGCCATTTATCTAATTTCTATATTTTCCTTTTCTATCAGGGCTCAAACAAAAATCTGATTTCCTGTGTGTGTGTGTGTGTGTGTGTGTGTGTGTGTTTAGAAACAGGGTGTTGCTCTGTCAACTAAGCTGGAGTGCAGTAGAGTAATTGCAACTCATTGTAACCTTGACCTTCTGGGTTCAAGCAATCCTCCTGCTGTAGCCTCCCGAGCAGCTGTAACTACAGGCATGCACTACCATGCCCAGCTAATTTTTAAGATTTTTTTTGTAGAGATGGGGTCTTGCTATGTTGCCCAGGCTGGCATTGAATTCCTGGCCTCAAGTGATCCTCCCATCTCAGCCCTCCAAAGCACTGGGATTACAGGTGTGAACCACCCACCTGCCTTGATTTCCAGGTTTTTATTAGGACATTTTGGCATTTCACCCTGTTGTCTTGCCACATAGCCTTGTGGACATTACTAAGCACAACCCATTTGATAAAAATATCTGTTGAAAACTTTTTTTTCTTTAAAAGGCTTATAATCTGATTGTTTTTAGATGAATGAAATATGTGCAAATGACGAAAATGCCTGATGTGACATTGATCAAATTTTACCACCTTTTGGGAAAGGAATTCCATGGCCTACCCCTTATACTTTAGTTGATATCTATAGTTGCTATCACCTTAAAGCCTGGGTACTCTTCCCTAGTCTGGGCTCCTAAATTGTCCCTGCACCATTAGCTAGGGCCATACTTTTCTGGATTTGGTATTAGATGGCCAGATTATCCTCTGGCCAAGCTTGTCAGACTCCAAAGTTAGTCCCAGCTTGTTCTCATCTCCCAGCTGGCACAGACACAGGATTGCTAGCCTTCTGCAAAGAGGGGGTAAGAAGGGTATGTGGAGTCCCATCATATGCACATTTAACCAAAACAAATCCAACTATAGGAGTTGAGAGAGACAGGGTGGAAATGATCAGATTCTACATACCATTTCACAAATCAATTATGCATTTGGGAGTGGGCAGGAAATAGAAGGCAGAAGTTGACTTTCCTTGATCAGTCTTAGTTTCCTTTGCTTCTCCTGATGTGAGCATCTTGAAGGCTGAATGTAATCATAGTATTAAAAATACAAATTTTCCTTATCACGTGACCCATGAGTGCAATACAATAAGCTGCTCAACCACATAAATAGTCATCTTGGCCAAAGTTGCAGGAAAACCAGTTCTTTTGGATCTTCCAGAGCAGTACAGTAGAACTTGTCATGGTGATGGAAAAGTTCTATAGTCTATAGTGGTCGGTATGGTAGCTAGCACACCCAAGGGGCTGTCAAGCACTTAAAATGTGGCAAGTCTGATGGAGGAATTTAAATTAATTAAAATTAATTTAAACTAAATACCTTATACTAATGTGTTGCAGAGTATAGATACAGAGAATTTCCAGTGTGGCATTGTATTACTTTTCTCTTTCTGTGTAACAAATCACCACAGATTTTGCAACTTATGCAATACCCATTTATTAGTTAAGTCAAAAGTTTGAACTGGCTTTCCTGGATTCTCTGCTTAGAGCCTTACAAGACAGAAATCAATGTGAAGGCCAGGCTGAGCTCTTATCTGGAGACTCTGGGGAAGAATCTCCTTCTAGGCTTATTTAGGTTGTTGGCAAAATTTAGTTTTTTGTGGTTGTAGGACTAAGGTTTATGTTTCCTTACTGGCTGGTGGCCAGGGTTTGCTCTCAGCAGCTAGAGGCTAGTCTCTAGTCTTTGCACATGGCCCCTTCCATCTTCAAGCTAGCAATGGTTCATTGAGTCCCTCTGGTACTTTAGATCTCTATGACATCCTCTTCCACTGCCAGCCTGAGAAAAAGGCTTTGTTTTCAAAGGGCTCACTTGTTTGGGTCAGGCCCACCCAGTTAATATCAATAATTTAAAGTCAACTCACTTGGGGCCTTAACTGCATCTGCAAAGTCCCTTCACAGAAGCACTTAGATTAGTGTTTGATTGAACAACTATGCTGGCAATACTAGAGGGCCATCTAGAAATCTGCCTGTCACAGGCATCTTCTTCCGATTTCCAATGCTAATTTTGACCAGGTTCAATTTTTGTATTTTACACTAGCTTTTAGAACCCAATCCCAAGTAAAATATTAACTTGTAGTGGGTAGAATAATGTCATTGCTTTGGGTTTTGAATTTTTTTCTGTTCTCAAAAATCACTTAAAAAGTGTAGAAACCTGGGAGTTAGTGTGGGGTGGTTGTAGGTGGGGTGGAGTAGGTGAATGTAAGCCTGTATCTACTAAGACTTTAGCTTAGCTTTTAATGCTCTGGTTAAGATGAGGTAATATGTAGCTGAGATGGGCTCATAATACTTGGCCAGCTGAATTGTCGGGGGGTAGGAAGGAGGGCCTCATGAGAAGGGCTAGGATGGAATAACCTAGTGAGAGGACTTAGTGGCTATCAAAGATGACTTAGTCATCTCTCTCAAAGTTATTTGCCACTTTGGTATTTGGGTCATAGTTTGCCACTCCATGCCTTAGCATATTTTTAAAGCTATTACAGTCAATAAAACAGCAAAATTTGTTTAAAAAGAGATATCTTTCAAATTCCTTCAAAGTGATATCAGGCTGTGTTAATGTAAGCATTATGTTCTAAACCAGAAAAAAATTATTTCAAGCCACTTGGCACTAGTCTTTCCTGAACATATTTCAACTGCTTTTAGTTTGGGATACCACATGTTGAAAAAGAGATAAATTAGAGAAAATTCAGAGAGTGGCAACTAACATGATAAAATGTCTAGTTAAAGGTTCATGGCATGGCTCAGGGGATTGATAATGGGGTATAAATCCTCTCTCTCGTCAGCACTTCATTTTTAGCAGTGTCTATCTAATGGCTGTCGTCGCAGCTTAGATTCAGAGACCAGCATGGGAGGAATTGATGGTTGGGTATGGTTTAGAATGTTGCAGTCCATATGCCAAACAGCATCACCATCAGAACCTTCTTCACCTTTCTGGTGAAGAAGTTAGGGGTTTAAACACAAAAGCTAAATCTGGTGTTCACCTGATCCAAGCCAGTTAGTTCCAAGTTTGGCTGGGCAAATTGTCAATTACTCTAGGTAGTAGACTTTGTGATATTTGAATTTGGACTGAGAGAAATTCATGTTCTTGTTTAAATAAACATCCACATAGTTGAACTGTTTCCAAGAAGTTTGAAATCTGTTTCAAGATTAAGTAAAAAAAAAAAATCAGAATGCCAATTTATTTAACCACAATGAGAAACAAAACTATAATCTACAATGCTCATGTTAATAAGATCTGTGCATTCTGTACACAGGAAGAGCTCTAACAGGTATGGAATCATAATCAGAAGGTTACCCTGAGGTCAGCATGGTGTTCTAAGATGATTTTAAGGTGGCTGGATATGTCTATCTGTAGTTTTTGTTCAAGTCTGCATGACCAGCCAGGTTGTGTGGTAGGATCATGACTGACCTCTTTCTTGGTTCTGGATCTGTTATTAACTACTGAGTAATGCCTGGCAAATGGATGAAGTGAGTAGGTAGTAACTAATGGTCTTTAAGACCTTTTCAACTATAAAATTCTTTGATTTTATGTACATGTTCTATAGGTCATGTATTAGTCCATTCTTATGTCACTATAAAGAAATACTTGAGGCTGGATAATTTAGAAAGAAAAGAGGTTTATTTTGGCTCACACTTCTGCAGGCTGTACAGGAAGCATGGCACTGGCATTTGTTTGTTGTCTGGTGAGAGCCTCAGGGAGCTTATGATCATGGCAGAGGCCAAAGAGGGAGCAGGTGTATCATGTGGTATGAGAGGAAGCAAGAGAGAGAAGGGGAAGGTCCCAAACTCCTTTAAACGACCAGATCTTGTGTGAACTAACTGAGCGAGAGCTCACTCATTACTAAGGGGCTAGTGCTATGACATTAATGAGGGATCCAGACCTATGATCCAATTGCTCCCAAAGGCCCCTCCTCCAACACTGGGGATCACATTTCAACATGAGATTTGGAGGAGACACACATCCCAACCATATCAGGCAGATAGGTAGTTTGCGAGATAGTTAATGTTCTTGATTCTGTTTACTAAAGACCTCAAGGCATTTTACTCATATTAGTCAATTCAATACATTTGTTGAGGACTTCCTATGTGCAAATTATTGTGTTAAGCATGGAAGTAGACATGGTCTCTTCCCATGAGAAATTTAAATGATTAAATAAAATATTAATATTGTTATTATGAATTAATGTAGATATTAATATGAATAATAACATGAATGTAGTAGTATAATATGAATAATGACTGATGACAATATAAGGCAGAATTAAATAAGGGCAGCAATGGAGATGCAGACTGATATGAGATAGGATATGGAGTAGGGAAACATTAATTGCATCTCAGGAGATTAAATAATTTATAGAATATAGCATTTAAGCTGGACTTTTAAGGGTGCAAATATTCAGCAAACTTTGATAACCACTAGTCTAGGTCAGAGTTAGAGATTCCATAATAGTGATGTGAAATTCAGCTTGCCTGGTAGAAGAGAAGGAGGTAGGGAGAAGTTAATGACATTTCAACACCAGGACCTCTCAATTGCATGGACCACTTCTGCATTAGTTTGCTAGGCCTGTCATAACAAAGCACTATAACAAAGTACTACAGGTTGGGTTGCTTAAACAATAGAAACTGAAAGTTCAAGGTGCCTGTAGGCCTGGTTTCTCCTGAGGCCCTTCTCCTTGGCTTGTGGAGTGTCACCTTCTGCTGTGTCCTCACATGACCTTTTCTCTGTGCATTCACAACCCTGGTGCATGTCCTCTTTCTGTAAGGACATCAGTCCTGTTGGATTAGGGCCCACCCTTACAATCTCATTTAACCTTAATTCCTTCCTTTACGGCCCTATCTGCCAATACAGACAGAGTAGAGGGCTAGGATTTCAACCTGTGAATTTTAGGAGGAACATAATTCAGTCCATAACAACTTTTAAGGCTGTGAAGGGACACTAGCTTTCAGTTCACTTGATCATATTTGTGTGTGTGAAAGTGAGTTATTTTTACACTCTGTCTTCAAGTGTGTCCCTCAAATAGGACAGGTGTCAAACCCCCTGAAACCCGGGTCGACCTTCTTCCTGGGGCAAGATATTCACTGGGCTCACTGTTCAGCAGAAGAGGTAGCTTTGAGTGAGGATATTGTAAAAGAGAAGTGGGTAAATGAGGGGCTCCTCTATTATCGAACAGAGAACATAGGGGCTGGTGTGAATTTCAAGTTCTGATAGGGCTATGGATGCTTTTAGGTTAGGGATCAATACATAGAAATGAAATGTGCTGCTCTTTAAGAATCTTTGACTTTTCCCTATCCTACAGCACGAGTGTTAGAAGGAACCAACAGTGATGGAAACCCAAATGAATAGTGGGACACTTAGGGCATTTAGGGTATACAGCAATATCTTGTTGAAGTTGGAAGAGAATGTAGTCAGAGTTGGAGATGAAGGGGAAGAACACTTTTTTTTGTCTTTCCTGGCATAACGTACATAGAGGTTAGATTTAGGAAAAGATTTCTTAGTCACAGAGTCTGGAGAAGGTAGTTAATGGTAGTAAAGAATGAAGGCTGCCAGGGAACAGGAGAATATATTCTCTTCTTCTTTTTTCCTTCACATTCCTCTGCTTTTCCTTTTGTGTCACTGTTTCTCCTCAGAATCACTTTAGTAAGGGGGTGCTTACGAAAAATGAAGATTCCTGTGCCTACTCCCAGACTGAGTGAATTAGAGTCTTTGATGCTTGGGGCCCAGAAATAGGTATATTGAAAGTTTCTGATTTGATTTTTATACTCTCTAGGGACTGCTATACATCCACACAGGAGTAGAATACTGCCTCTTAACTGCATATTGCTACCATCAGTATCTATCAGTTATATCAGGAGCTACCATTTATGGAGGACTTATTGAGCTGTTCTAAGCAACATACTTACCCGATTCTCATGATAAACATTTATTGTGATAATATTACCCCCATCTTGTGGATGGGAATCCAAATCTCAGAAAAGTTAAACAAATTTCTCAAGGCTACGTATGTAGTATTATTTTAAAAGTGAAGGAGAAAAAGAGAAGAAAAAAATTGATAAACATATTAGTTTGCAAGTATTTTTGTATGTATAAAATTACTTTAGAGTTATATGTTGTCATAATTGTGTGGATGTTATAATAAATATTAACTCTTAAGACCCTTGCCTGGTTGAGCATTGGTCAGTCATACTGTTAAACTGATATTCTGTTGAAATGGAATGCCAGGAAATTCCAGGCAATTTTGGCAGAAGTAATAGATTTCATGCGCTTTTCTTGCCAATACTAACATCTCTATATGACACTTATGGGGCTATAGAGACTTGTTTGATTGGCTGATGTTCGTATTTTTGGTTTGATAAGAAATTTGGGCAGCTTAGCAATAAGGTATATAGTTTTGGAAAATATGAACAGAAACCTGCTGTGTGACAATCTATTTCTGTAGGATTTGGGACAATAAATACGATGTTTTATTTTTGTAAAGCAAAACAACTCATAGACAAAAGGCTTATTGCAACTATTTTAGTATTCTATCCCTTAATCCTCCACAATTCCACTTAAAAGAAGATAAAATTTCCATTAAATGGACCAAACAACACAATAAAGTTTCTTGAGGAAACTTGCAATTACTATGCAAGCTTATTATAACACAGGGGAAGAGAATTAAGCAATGCATGTATCCCTTCAGCAAATTTGTATTTCATATATGCAAAAATAAATGAATTATGCATGTTTGTTTAGACTAACTGGACACCAAAGTCAAGAAATGGCAAAGGCAGAGTCCAACTTGATGTAACTCATTTTAAGAAATGTAGTTCCCCCAAAATTAAGAGGTCATTTATTTCACAGAGGATTTATCTGCAGATGACAAGAGTAAATATTTACTTCTTTTAATATTTACTTAGATATAGGTTTCTAATTTCTAAACTACTTTTCTAGGTTAAAAATGTTTTGAAATGTACCAAAATATAAAAATCACTCTCATCCCTCCATATGTGTTTGGATTTTATAAAATAAGAAACTGAGGATCTCTTACATACATTTTCTCCTCACAAGGTTAATAACTATTGGTTAGCTATTTGATATATAACCTTCTTGTTTCTTCAGTATATATATATATACACACATACACACACACACACATATATATACACACACACATTTGATACCCTAAATTAAAATATTATTACATATATTTATCTAGAATGTATTTTGAGTTTTACTTAAAATGTACTATGAACAATTTGTATTGTTACTATTAAACACTGAACTATTGAACCTCTGCTTAAATTTTTCCCTTTTTTTGATATTGTAAACAATTCTTCAGTGGATAGCCTTGCCAGGTATGCATATTTTGCATTTCAGTAGACATTACAAGTAAATCATTTTCCACAGAATTTATAGTAATTTGCCCTCCCACAGTATATGAGAGTGTATTTTCGCTACGTGTTTGCTGGCACTGGCTGTTAGCAGTCTTTTTAATCACTGATAGTCTGCTGAGAGAAAATTGTATCTGTTTTACTTTGCAATTAAGAGTTGGATGAATTCTAAATGTTTTCCCATATTTTAAATTTGTCTGGTATATTTCTAAAAGATATATATAATCTAGAGTTAAGAATAAGAAAGATAGCTGTTTAGTTGGGACTAAACATCACTTAACTACCATCTACATTCTTAACTCAGATTTGAAGCACCTTTTGTTTACCGGGATGGGCAATTTATTCAAAACTACTTCTGCAAGGGAATGAGATGAAGAATAATTCTGTTTGTTAGAGATATTCAAGCCGTTTTGTTTTGTTTTTACCATCTGTACTTTGTTATTGGGAACAATTTTCATCTTTATTGCCCCATGTTCCAAATTGTATTTTTAATTTTGAAATCTATGCAAAAAACCAAAGATTATGATTTTGGACAATTTCTAACTAGTGCTAATTTATTTGAGCTTTTTCACTAGTAGGCTCATCATTAAAACCACGTTTTCCTTATTTAGAATAAGTTATGGGGTCTTGGTGGATAAGAAACTGAAATGAGATGCTCTTTACTCAGTCAAACCAGCAAATAGCTCTGCAGGCTCAGTCATAAAACCCAGCACGGAAATAATACTTGTCTCACAATAAGGTCAGAAATGATAACTGAAACCATGGAATCCTTAAGATAAGCTACCTGTCTAATCAGGGAAATAGCTGAAAGCCTAATAGGAGGCTTTGTGTTGGAGGACAGTGATTGAAGTTCAAAAGGCTTAGCAGAGGTCAAGTTGGCAATGTCAGGTATTTCCCCAAGTTTACTTCATTCAATTAAGTTGAAACAGTCTGCTCCTGTGAAAGAGTTAGTGGCTTTCCTTACACTGAAAGGGCCCAGGCAGAGGGATGCTTGGTTTTCTCTGTATCGTAATCGTGTCTGGGATGATTTTAAATAAGAGATTGAGTTAATTTTTATGAACTCTCTGAGGGAGAACTTAGATGCAATACAGTGATTTTAAATCTTGTGAATTTACCAGATACATTGGAAAGGGACGGATGTTGTAATTGTCTACCTGTGTGTATTAGCTGACTATTGGCAACACAATGCTTTTCAAATTTTCATTGTTTCTAAATGGGATGACTATTCCTGAGTCTGTCCCATTAATTGAGCTGGGTCTCTTCCTGTTTAGTCTAAACCACTGTTGATTGCCTTGACTCCTACCCGACTGAGGGACAAGATGCCCTGGATTGAGAACATTCTTAGAAGTGCCTGAATTCTCATTTGAAGGCTGTTTGACCCAGGCAGATGTCAGGGTAGAAAAGTGTCCAAAGCTGCTTCTTTAAAAAGTAAGTTTCATGCATTTAGGAGGTTTTCTTTTTCTTTGATATGTTTTTTTTTTTCTTTTAAAAAATGTACTGTCTTATTTCTTAGTTGGAGTAGTTATTTTACAAACATGAGTGAACTTTGTGGAGGAATATAAAGGGGACATACCCTAACTGCAGCAAATGATCAGATTACAGAGATAAATTGATATATGAGAGGTTCCGGAATGGTGGGTAATTACAGCACATACCTCCAGGAAATTCACACACACACATGCACACATACACACACCCCACATTAACCTCCTGCATATGCGTATGTATGTGTGTGTATGACTGTGAAGTTTAATTATAAAAAAAATTTAGGAGATAAAACCTGTTTTTAAGTTGGATAGCACTGTACATCATTATTGATATATTTACTACAGTTTAAATATATTTTTAAGAGCTCACAATCCCAAGAACTATTCATTAGTCTCATACTAGGCAAAATAAATGTGAACAAACATGATTTAACTGGCTAATTGTTAGGTTCATGTGGGCCTACCCAGACCAACTAAATCAGAATCTCCAAAATTAGGATCTATCAATCTGTAGTTTAACAAGGTCCCCCAGTGATTCTGAAAACCAAGTTTGTGAAGCCTAAAAATTCAGTCTAGGATGTCATTTTGTTCTAATCAAACAAATTTTGATTTGTGTGATGTTGAGAGAATTGTGCAATTTACTAAAGAATTAAGAATTAATGTTTCATTTTGGTAATGCATATGAACACTGTAGTTATAAACTGCCTCATTGGGAATTTCCAGTGGTCCCCTGACTTTCTAATTGTTGGTTCCATTTTACAAATGGAGAAATGGATACTGTTAAAAATAAAATAATCAATACCATAAAGCTAATAAGTAGGAAAACCAGAATTCAGTCTTAGTCTTTCTGATTACATGTCCAGGGCTTCCAGTACACTGACCTCTAGTCAACTTGAAGCAAAAATCATTAAGGGCCTTTCCAGTGGGATCTCCATTTAGATCTACCATTTTATTTTCCCATCGTCCTATAATAATTTTTGAAGTTAGCATCCTTTCAGTTTAGAACATATTTATTGAATTGACATAACCTTGTTTGGATGATGGGTTAGGCCACAGAGGGAAGCTCTCCTTCTCTCTGCTTCTGTAGCACCTTGGGCCATAAGAACTACAGGTGCCAAACAAACTTTGTTATTATTATTTTATTGAAGTGAAGTCCACATAACATAAAATTAACCATTTTGGGGGAACAATTCAGTGGCATTTAGTATATTCTATCTTCAAGGAGTCTTACTGGGGACATGAGACTTACTTGGGACAAGAATGGAAAGCAACAGGTTAAAGTGGCAAAATGTACAATGTGGATTTTCAGTGCTGTTATCAGTTTAGAGAAAATCATTTTGGGACAAAAGTTTTAGGGATGTCTCCAGGAGAAGCAGGATTTGATTTGGGTTTTGAAGAGTGAGATTTGGAAAATTCAGGAGAGGACATTCCCAGGTATGGGAATGGGATAAGCAAAAGAGTGAGTGTGTGTCCGTGTGTGTGTGTATGCAGATGGAATACGGTGTAGAAGATGGGGCCGTGCATCATCTTTCAAGGTGGCCAGACTTTACAGGGCATTGAGACTGTCATGTTGAAAAGTGCCATTTGGGATCATTGCCCTCTTCTTCAGTGTGTTGTTTATTCTTATTCTGCTCTCATGTATGTGCTCCCAGCCCCAAGAAAATACTTTAATCGAATGCCCCAAAAGCCTTTGTCATTGTCCAAAATCAAATTAAGCACAGGGAATATGACCATTGCTTTGAGACACACATGGGATTTAGGATGTTGAAAGACACAAAAGCCTCAGCACAATAGACAGAGAATCAGCAGGTTCCTGGGATATGACTAATTTTTCTCTGGCTATTTAGTAACAGGTGGTATTTATCTAAGCAGACTGCCCTGGGCAGCTGGTTGATGGGTTCTTCCAGCTGGACATCTTCTCCCCATTTAGTTCAACCACACCTGCTTCATACAGCAAACAAGAGCCTTTCTCATCTCTGGTATCTCCATGCAGGGGGCTAGGGGTATAGATCAACCATTCAGCTTCCAGCTGTAGCGTTTCATGATGTCTGAGGATCCCATCTGGCCTCCTACCAGGAAAAGAAAAGAGTTAGGTTTTAGGTTTAGAGGTGGGCTTTTTCTTCTTTTCTTTTTTTAGGGGGTGGTTTTGTCCTGTTGTGTTGCTTTCTTTTAAGAAAGAGATTTCATCATTGATGGCTATCATGTGATCAGAGTTATCTCCCATTAAAATTGCCGGTCCTTGAAGCATGCACTGACATGAGGGTGCCTGCTCCTTCAGGCTTTTATTGTACTGAATTAAGGAAGAGAGTAGAATAGTCTCATGAAAGATTAATCACTTCCTGTAAGCATCTTGTACCTGCAGACAGGCAATTACTGAAATATGTCCGAAAGAAAACAAGAACGTTAAAATGTATCGGTCAGGTATTTTTTGGCAGTGTGACTACAAAACTTGTTTGGGTGCCAGCTTTTATGGAGCCAAAAGGAGCTTCTGTGTTGAGTTAATGGATCATGGTTTGTTTTGTACATAAGTAGCAATGTTTTCTTTGTAATAACAGTAAAAACTTTGACACTGCACAGGTATTTCTCTTGAGACTGCTTAAGTGTATACATTCATATTTGTTTCCCCACCTAATCTGAATCAACCATTTGGATTGAATTCTAGTCTTTGCTATTTAGAAAATCCTGTATCCTCAGTGCTGGGCCTGCCAGAAAATAGGTATTTAATAAATATTTGAGGACTGACAATCTCTATTTTATAGTTGTCAAAGGGTTTACAAATAAAAGGGATGCCATAGTCTCAGTTCTGAGAATTCTAGTAATCAATACAATACTAGGTTTACCATCACCTTGACTCAAAGCTTCCTATTTATCAACTGTGTTCCAGGCTTCGTGCTAAAGGCTGGAAATTAAAAAAAGAAAAAGAGACATGGCCCATATGTCTTAAAAAGCTGAGAATTCCTGGCAAGGGAAATACCATGCAAAAATAATATTAAGAACAAAAACATATTTTTGAGCACTTGCTGTATTCTAGACACTTTTCATTTGTATGTATTAATTTGTTTAATCCACAATTATTATTATTCCAGTTTTTCAGATGTATAAACTGAAGCATAGAGAGTTACACAACTTTGTGTAATTTACACAAAACTAATATCGATCTAGAGTGCTGTAGGTGGGTAAGTACGTGGTACAGGAAGGAGGCACCCTAGGTTCTGTGTAATGGGGACTGGACCAGAGTTTTGGGAGTAGGTAATTTCTAAATCTTTTCCTCCTTACCCCTACTTCTGTCACTGGAATATGGAATCTGAGACTTCTTTTTCTCTCCAGGTCTGGTCCCAGTTCTTTCCATGTACGTTGCCACCGACAGGGAGCATCCTGCTCTGCTTCGTGATATCTCTACTACTGATATCTTCAATAGTTATTTACCATCAGTCAGATATAATTATATACTTTATGATCAGCAGCCCACTTTGGTGACAAGAACTGGGGCTCTGAGGTCAGACACATGGGTTTGAATCTTGTTGCTTCCATTTGCAAGCTGTGCAATATTGGGCAAGTTATCTAACTTCTCTGAGCTTATGTATTCTCATATGCAAGACAGGGTTAATTATACTTATTTTGTAGGTCTGTTGAAAGAACAAATTGAGATAATGAGTATAAATTACAAAGAAGATAACAAATGCTGGTTTTATTTCTTTGTAACACTGTGCCTCTTTTGCCTCTGTTTCTCTCAGCATCTATTATGGTTCCCCATAAATAGTAGATGACTAAAATATGTTTGTTGATTTGATTTGATGGGAATGAAGAAATAATTGAAAATGTCAGTGTTACATTATTAAATGATCATACACACAACATCTTCCTGGAATATATTTCTCTTCCCCTTTCTTTTCCCCTTCCCACTTCTACCTTTACCTACTTACCTTAAATTTGACTTGCCTTTCAGGTTTTGGCTTAGATGTGGTCTTCTCCAGAGTTTTCCCTGGTTGAGTTAGGCTCTCCTTTCTGCTTCTGTAGCACCTTGGGCCATAAGAACTATAGATACCATACAAACTTTGTTTTTATTGAAGTGAAGTCCACATAACATAAAATTACCATTTTTTGGTGAACAATTCAGTGGCATTTAGTACATTCACAATGTTGTGCTACCACCACCATCTGGTTCCAAAACGAAAACTCTATAACCATCAAGCAGTCACTTCCCTTTTCTCCCTCCTACTAGCCCCTTGGCAACCACCAATCTGCTTTCTGTCTCTTGAAATTTACATATTCTGGATATTTTATATAAATACATAAATAGAATTGTATAACATGTAACCTTTTGTATCTGGGTTCTTTCACTTGGTGTAATACTTTTCAGGTTATACATTGTATCATGTATCAACACCTCATTTCTTTTTTATGGCTGAGTAATATTCCATTGCAGGTACATACAAAGTTAGTATATATGCTAACTTTATTATTTTCTTATTTCAAAATGTTGCTGAAGTCAAACCTAAAGATAAAGTCAGGGTCTGGGGTTAGCTGTACTTAAATCCAATACCAGCAGGTCTTGAAAACTTTGGTTTCACTCTAGAGCAAGCCCACAGAGTGAGCACATCTGAAGAGGGGAATGAATTTCCTTAAGAAAGCAAAGACCTGAAATTTGGATTGGGAGGTGTGGCTAATTCAATTTTATGATGGTGATACACTGCTAAGGGACCCGAGGGGAAGGAACTGAGTTTCTTTGGAAATCGAGTGTCTTAGATATTAAAACTAGATATAGAAGTGGCTGTGATAATCATCTTAAACTTTCTAAGTTCTTCTTATATAAATTATGAGAGTAATTATAAAGGCTACCATTGCCTAATGTTTTCCATCTTTCTAGACTCAGGGGTATGAATCTCCCTTTGATAAGTTGTCTGTCTACACCACAAAATCAGCCTAAGAGTCTATCTGTTGAGCTATCTTTTATTTGAGTACACATATTTGTTCCACAATTTTGCTACTTTTAGGGAATAAAAAGTATTCACTTTCAAATGAAATTATACGAGTTGTAGACTGGAAATAACAATCTACATCTGATGAGAAAAGAATGGTGTCCTCGCCCAAAGCCTTGGATTTCCACCTAAATAAGAAGCTAAACACCTGATGCTCTCAAATCATGATTTCTGTTACTGGAAGGGGTTTTATTTTATTTTTTCTATTTGGGAATGTACTGAACAGTTGAAGAGTTATATTTTCACTTATAACTTTGTCTAGTATCCATGAAAGTTAAGAAATTGTCATGAGGAAGCTCTTGCTCTAACAGTGGGAGCAGTCTTGTCCTAAGGTAAGAGAAACATAAGATACTTCCTTGTATCCTGGGAACACATCACCTTGTAGCTAGTCAAAAAGCCATCTTAGTTGATAACTATATTTGACTTTTGTGGTTCCCTAGGAACATTTCTATGATCTGCTTGGATATTATTTGGATTCAGATTAGAGTTACCCTTGCAGCATGATGTTTCACGGGAGCCTTGACATTAATCTCTTACTTATCTGCCTTGGTAACCTAAAAACAGCCCACAGGCAAAGGAGGAAACAGTAGTCCAAGAGGTTGGGTGAGTTGGGGAAAATCCCATAAGAGGGAAGTGATAGATTGTTGCAGTCACAGCACATTCCACGATTTTAAAGCCTTCCTCACCACAGCTTCACTTACGAGTGCCATTGTGTGCCAGCATTGGACATACATGGTCTTGGAGTTTAAATCACGCTTACCTTATTGACCATGTAATCTGGGACAAGTTAGTCAGTCTTTCTAAAATTCAGTTTTCAGGTCTACAGTTGGGGCTAAAAGTATTATCAACCTTTTAGGCTTGTTATCGGGATTAAATAAGACAATGTACATGGTACACAGAGCATACTGCCTGGCACAAAATAAGCTCTTAATTACTAGATGTTAGCTGTTACTAGAGTTTTAGGATAACATTTTGTGGCCAGCCCATAAGTCTTACCTACTTTTTCTATTATGTCTTCGTTTTACGTGGTAACTGTCATTTTTGCCAATCTTCCATACTTTTAGTAAACGTGTGTCTTGTTTCAAAGGCTGAAGAGATTTACATTTCAAAAATGGTTTACATAGAGCATATGGGAATTTGTAATACAGCCTAAAAATTTATGAAAATTGTATTTTTATTAGTCAAATTAATAAGTGAAGGAATGAAGAAAAGGCTTTCCTTGGAACCAGGATAAAGTTTTCAATCATGATTTACTGATAAAGTTGAAAAACTTATTTAGTATTATCTGCATGGATTTTACTTTTCCCTGGTTATCATTCATTCATTGAAGTGTTTCTTTAAGATTAAAGTGTTCAGGATTGTAATAAATATTTGATTTTCCAAATCTATGATTTAACAATTGTTGGTCAAATACAATTTAATAAGTAGAGGACAAAATCTGGAAATGGACTAATAAGGCTTTTTAGCTGCAAAATGATCTTCTAAAACAAAATGTTAAGGAACTAAGAGGAATAAAGTAGGAGCATATGGATTTCATTTTCATTGAAATACATTTTGACTCAAAAATTAAGGGAAAACTGGGACAAATATTTTTTGAAGGTGTTTTTTTAAAAAGGTAAATATTTGGCTAAATACAAAGTAATACCAAACTCACATATTTCAGTTTTAAAAACTATTGCCAAATGCCAAAAGACTTTTTTTCGTTTAAGTGACAATGCAAGGTAATAGGTCTTTCTTTACTCAAAATCAGCTTTCTCCTTCTCTTTCCCATATGATTAAAAGATCTTGAGGAAAGAAATTCTAAGTAAAGCTTCATTGTTAAAATCCTGGGCTGGGAGCTTGGAGACTTGGGTACCATATTTCTAGATAAAGACTTATGAAAACGTTTAGAAATCAGGAACTATAAAAATGGCATTTTAAATTAAATTAAAGCCCACTTTTAAAACTGGGTAGTTTTGTTACTGTAGTGAATACTATCTTCAGATTTTTATTTTTTCCCAGACTAGGAAAATATTTTTGGTAAAGTTATATTCTGGTTAAATTACTTATTAAGTAGCACATGTGAATATTTTAAAAAGTTAAATCTTGTACATCTGAGTAGTTTCTCAAAAGAAGAAACAAAAAATGCTTAATTTTCTAAATGTCAAATGGTTTTATAATGCTGAAATGTTTCTATGAGTCTTTGCAAAATGTTTCAGTTCCTCTTTTACATACGTCAAACTTGTGCTTCTCAGAGATTGAGAGAATTTCCCCCTACCCCCAAAAAATAATAATAGTTTTCCCTCTTAGAGAGCTGCACCCAAACCAGATATTTATTTGAGGAGGGAGCTGTTATGTAAGTGTTAAAAAGAGAATAAATCCATCTTTATAAGCAATTGATATCTCAGTTCACAGTGTAAAATATAAGTGTCTGGCCTAAGAGAGAACAATCAGGTTGTTCTAGAGAACAAATGATTTTGCCAAACACAGAAAATCTCTGTGAGTCAAAAACAAAGTGAAACAAAAAAATACAAATGTAGTATTTATTAGAATGTTGTTGATATAAAGTTATGAGGGGAAAAATTAGCAAGAAAGAGGAGTACATGAGAGTGTGAGGTCTTATGGAAAAGTTTACTGCAGCTAGGGATCTTCTCTACAAATACATCTTATCTTATTTATGGTCTCTGACCCCATGAGTCTCAGCTTACATCCTATAGGCAGCTACGGTTGAATGAGGAAATTTCTTGCACTCAGCAGCAGTTAGATCTTAGGAGCCACCTCTCTGTAAAGGAGTGACGAGTTAGTGGCAACAAATAAGGGAGGATTTGAGGAGAGATGACACAGTCAGATCATTTACTTAAACAACCTAAGAGGAAAGAGATTAGCAAAGCAGTTTAATGGAGAAAATCATACAAGGCCGTCCATTTTTATCCCATCTCTCTGGCATATAAGCATATACACAAAAATCACTCTGTTAAATTGCTCTCTGGGTTCATGTTTTCAGGCGGTTTTACAGTTGAGCTTGTCTTGTAGTGAAAGAAGTTCTCTAATACTGCAGAAAATAGCAATTGCATGACCACCTAAGATGGAGGATCTGCTATTAAATCCTTATCCATAGGGAATACAACATTAGGTAAAACAAAAAATGCAACAAGAGAAAATACCTCCCAGTGTGGAACTGGGTAGAGATTATTTTCTTAATAAACACTTAATGATTAAAAAGTGTTAGAGGGATGTTTTGGTATAATTTACACTGTAATAGTTTATGATTGTTAATTTGAATATATTGAATCTCTCTAACTAAACTAATACATTCATTACAGATCTTAGCAGGTATATCTTCATGTTTTGTTATGAGTAGTGACTTAATTGATAAAGGTTTATAGTGGATGGTGCTTGGGAAAATAATTAATAGCAAGACCTTGGGCACGAGTCACCCTATGCCTAAAGCTTGAAAACAGATGATGATCAGTGGATTTATACTGCTGAGTAAAGTCTCATAGAATTACATTAAATGAGAAATGAAACTTGACACTTCTGGCTTCAAAATTTAATTTTGAAAAAGGGGATCATGGCATCCCCCAAATGGCACATGTCTGCTGACTAAGCAGTGCAAGATGCTGTAACTAAATCCTAAAAGTGAAGGCCGAAAATAGAAATAATAGGAGAAAAGGGAAGAAAATTGTGTTAGTAAATTCAGCGACCACTAATCGCTATTTTTTTTGATCAAAGGCGTCTAGACACTACCTAACTCCATTCTAGCTTTTATGACTGCTGCAAAGGAGTATGCATTCTTATTATCTTATTTACAGTGTTAGAAGATGTCTGTATAAACAAACATCTCCTGAACACTTGTCCATTTATCATAGTTGCCTGTTTCCTGGGCTTATTTAGAAATCTGATTTGGTGTTAACTATTACTCTTTTGGAGGCTGCAGCCAGCAGCCCATTGACTTACAGACTTACTACCGTTGAAAAACAGACATGCGGCCAGGCGCGGTGGCTCATGCCTGTAATCCCAGCACTTTGGGAGGCCAGGGTGGACGGATCACGAGGTCAAGAGATAGAGACCATCCTGGCCAACATGGTGAAACCCTGTCTCTACTAAAAATACAAAATTAGCTGGGCGTGGTGGCGTATGCCTGTAGTCCCAGCTACTTGGGAGGCTGAGGCAGAAGAATCGCTTGAACCCAGGAGGTGGAGGTTGCAGTGACCTGATATTGTGCCACTGCACTCCAGCCTTGTGACAGAGTGAGACTCTGTCTCAAAAAAAAAAAAAAAAAAAAAAAAAAAAACAGACATGCTATTTTATATTTAGTGCTCTAGTTCCAGCCTGGCTAAGAGATTCTCTAACTCTAAGTAGAACTTTCCCAACTGTGCATGCAGCAGACACTATAGATATGTGCCTAAAGAACCTACATCTTTTTGGGTCAATCTTAATTTCAAATATTATGCTTTTGTCCTTTTGTCCCCTTATGTCATTTACATTTGTCATATCCTGAAAGCACAATTTTCAAAACATAAAAAATGATAAAAACTATGAGGCCTCCTCCATCTTTCCATTGAGATAATAATGTCTAACATTGATTGAAAACTTATATTCCAGGTACTCTGCATACATATACCCTTCAACAGTCCTTCAGAGTACAGTATTATTATCTCAGTTTTACAAATGGGCAAACTGAAAACTAAGGAAGGTTGAGTAACTTGTCTAAGACCACACAACCAGTAAATAGAGAAACTGTGATTAAAATGAGGCTTGACTGTAAAGCCCCTGTTCTTCTTATTACGGGGTTCTAGGAGGTGTCACTTATTCAGGCCCAGTTTTGAGGGTGTGTTGAGTAGAAAACCTCTGTGATATGATTTGCCTATGAATGTCTTCTGCTTAAGAGTTTCTCCTCTCTCTAGTTAGGTATGAGAAACTCTTTTGATTTATAACATTGCAACACTGGGGAGGGGATGAAATTCACATTCACAACTCGTTTTAATTACTTGACTGAATTACCTACCAGGACTCTTGAGAATGGGATATGGGACCAATGAGTTTTAATATGGAGTGGGTCCAGAAGGGAACTTTACAGCTGAAAGAAGTGTATAATTGGAAGCGCATGAGGCTCTGTGAGGTCTAATTTCTGCCACCAGGGGCCAGTGTGCAGGTGCTAGAAATCTAGGCATAAGGCAGCATCGGGAAAACAAACGGATCAAAATGGAAAATGGAAATGAAAATTGTATTTCAGTTAGTAAGACTTAGCAAAAAGCCCCTGGCAGTTTAAAGCCGAAACCCAAATCATAGATCATAAGTTGTTTATGATTAAGTCTATCTGAAGACCGGAAAATATATCCTGCTTAGATAAATAAGGATTGCTACAGCAAGGATTGCTAATAAGCGATGATTTTAGAGGACAATGTGACTAAGTTACAGCATCTGGAAACATACTGAGAACAGTCCTTTCAAATATATTAAAAATTCCCTTTTCAATTGATTGCCTTCAGGGTGACCATGTGACAAGGAGAATAGAGAAAGTTCAGACAAGGAAACTAGAGAAAAGTCAAAAGAAAGAGGAAGAATGAGAGGGATATTTTATAAACTCTCAAGATTTAAGTACAAATATATCATTTCTTACAATGAAAAAAAGTACTCCTGAATGTGTTAAGTAATTGCAAAAAGGCATTTCAATCCTTTATCTCTTCATTCTTCTAAGACGACATATGTGGTAAGAAGAAAACATCCAATTGATGTTAAAATATCTAAGAAAATCCATATTCCAACAAAATGTCACATTCAGTTTGTTACTCTCAAATACTTTGTTTTTTACCTAGGCTCACTTGTGAACTATTTTGCTTGGTTATACCAGGACTATTTGTAACAAATGCTCATATTCTTTCTTGTAGGCATAGCCATTTGGATTTTTAAAATATGATTTGAGGGTTTAACATTTTTATGTTAAAATAATCACTCCAGGAAACTGTAAGGTACTTGATTCTCTTCTTATTTTCCTAAATATAAATCCATTCATCTAGTATTTGGGAAAACATATTCAAAATGGTAGTTTGCATCCTTTATGATTTAATAGGAGCATGTGTCTGTTAAAGAGCATGGTGAAAGTTAATTGCTGTCTACTTGGAAAGCTTGAAGCAGCAGATTTTGCCCCTGGCAAGATAATTTTACAAAAGTAGGAACAAATAATGAGCCAGGCTGTCTCTCAGCCATTAGTGTGTCAGATGAAAGCCCCTGCCCACCCCCACCCTGCCCCATATATATGATAAACATAAGAAAAGAGGCACAGTTTCAAAATGACTGTTTATGACCAAAGCAGCAAAAACTGTAACATGAAGCATCAGATCACAAAAGGCATCATTTGTGCCAGTGAATTTTGAGTCATGTATTTCTAGAGTCTAAAAGTACAAATTATCTTCTGGCTATCCTACCTGCCTGTATTAGCTTTGACTTACTTCATGTAGGTCTTTCAGTGCTGAGACTTAACATTCTGACCTAACATTTAATGTATTAATCCTAATTTTAATCCGATACCAAGACTTGCTGTTGTATTGAATCAATTCAGGTTAATTCAGAATTATGTTGCTCCCACCCAGAATCAATAGACCCACTGTTGGTTCTCTCCAAAGCTGACCACCCAGTTTTGTGAGAATCTGCAGTGAATTAGAAAATCTGTCATTGCTGGGGAGACTGGGCAGCTCAGATATGGCATGTCATTCTCTCTGGTCTATACAATACCCACTCTTTGTCTACCATCTCCTAAACTAACCTGACATAACCGAGCCTGCCGGTCAATGAGATCTTTATTCTCCTGGAAGGAATGCTTGCACACAAGCATTATTAAGAAATTTCTGGACAATGTTTAGTGGCTAAAGAATAATCCAAGTTTCTATTAAAAAGCCATCTGGGTAATTAATAGCACATTTGTTCTTAGCCTCCTCCCAATTTGTCCATTAGTGGAATAAAAGCTCAGGACAAAGGGTAATGTGGTTCAGTTATATTTTACAAGAATTCTTCAGGAAGTTGAAAACATATGATAGTTTTCCAAAGATACATATGTTTATGGGCTCTTAGAGCAGCAAATAGGAAAATCCATGGGCTTTAAACTGAAGTTTTCTGCTGCCACTAGCTATTTAAATTAAGAAAAGTGATACGGTATATTTACAAATTGTTTCTGGAATTGACAAGCAAGTTGCCAGAATGCTCTAAAAACTTGTATGGGCTGGGATGTCTCCTTCACATTTAAGTTAAAAAAAAAAAAATTCTGAAGATCTACAAATTTGGAAAAAACCCAGGACTTTTTATACATTTTCACCTGGTAGTTGTAAGGATTTTCTGACATCTCTTTAATGTATTTTCATGCAAGTAGTAGCCTCAGGCAGCATATTTCTGCACCATTGCCAAATAAGCTGTTTTTCTTATTGATGCTTTCTCTATTGTTCCCTGTTAGTTTGCCTTTTTTCTTAACTGCATGGATGATGAAACTTTAAAATACTAAATATTTGCAGATAAAAATGTAAAACACCTCAAAGTTAAATGAAGATTTAGTATGTTTTAGATTTCTAAATCTAGAAATTTCTGTCTTTTAGATTTATATTAACATTTATGTTAAATCTTAATATAAATTACATCTTAATATTAAATCTTTCAGTTTTATATTAAAGCAGTGAACAGCTAAATACCAAAGGAACCTGGAATTTATCAGGATTACACTGCCAAAAAGTATGTCTGTGTGTGTGTATGGGTGTGTGTGTGTTGGGTGGGGAGGTTTGATGGTGTGGAATGGGGGCTATGACAGAGTCACAAGCAGGGTATTTGCAAATATACTCCAGTAGCTTGGGAGGGGATGAGTCTCAGAGAGGGAGAGAGAAACAGAGACACAGAGACAGGGACAATCTCTCAGATAAGGGGTCGGTTTATTTGGGAGGTATTGGGTCAAGAGGAGATCCTGCAAGACATTAGTTTTAGTTACTTTTTATTGTGTGCTTCCTATGTGCCAGGCTAAGTACTTCTGTGGATCATCTTATATAATCCTTATAGCAATGCTATAAAGTAGGTGTTATCCTCATTTTCAGATGAAACTTTGAGAAGTTCACACAGCTAGTAAGCAGCAGCGCCTGCAAGGCTCTATGGCCTCCCAACATACTCCCTTGCTCATTCTTCCCTGCTGGTAGCCTAAGAAAACATGCTTTGGAAATGGGCAGAGACCAGCTGAGTTGAGTCCTAACTTCATTCATTCATTCATTCATTCATTCATTCATTCATTCATTCATTTGTTCAATACTTTTTAAACCTAGTATGCTCCCGACACTGTTGAAGGCATAGTGTTGAGCAACAATATTTCCAGCTCTTGCCCTCAGGTGCTTATAACTGAGTGGTGGAAGAGAGACAATGGAATACTCACACAGCTGTAAAATTGTTAACAATGACAAATGTAGTCAGAAGAGATACCAGATCTCCTGAGAACTGATGCTAGGGGCATTTGAATTATATGGTGAAATCAGGGAAGGCTTTCTGAGGAAGTGATTCTTGAGCTGAGATCTGAAGGATGACATGGCATTATCTAGGCAAAGAGGGGAAGGAAAATGAGGTCCAGGCAGAAGCAGCAGCAAAGACCCGGCTCTGGGCAGAGCATGGTGAGTCTGGCTGGGTAATAGAGAGATAGGAAAGAGTGAGCAGAACAGAGCCATGGGCCGGTGACAGGACCAGATCACACAGGGCTTGGAGGATAGCCTTGAGTTTTGTCTTTGTCTTCAGAACAATGGGAGGCCATCCAACGGTTGTGGAGAAGCTCTTCCCTTTTCTCCTTCCTTCTCCTTTTCTTTTTCTTATCTTTTTTTTTTTTTTTTTTTTTTTCGAGATGGAGTCTCACTCTGTTCCCCAGGCTGGAGTGCAGTGGTATGATCTCAGCTCACTGCAACCTCCACCTCTGGGGATTAAGTGATTCTGCTGCCTCAGCCTCCCAAGTAGCTGGAATTACAGGCACCCACCACCATGTCCGGCTAGTTTTTGGATTTTTAGTAGAGACGGGGTTTCACCATATTGGCCAGGCTAGTCTTGAACTCCTGACCTCAAGTGATCTGCTTACCTCAGCCTCCCAAAGTGCTGGGATTACAGGAGTGAGCCACCACGCCCAGCCTTCCTTCTCCTTTTCTTCTTCTTCTCTCTTTCTCTCCGCAGACATCAGACTGTGCCCAGACTGTTGTCATTCAGAGAGTTACCTCTATTATTCCTTTTATTGTAGCTTTTAGTGACACTTTTACTTCAGGATGCCTTCAGCTCCCCAGGCTCAGGAGAAAGGGCCTGGAGGGCTCAACAGAAACTGGTCACCACTGCCATAGGACAGCTTCTAGGAGAGGTCTTTCTGACCCTGCCAACACACGAAGAAAAGCACAGTTTTATTCCTAAGTTCTGTTTTAGAAACACAGACTCTAAGAAGAGCCAAAGCAACGGAGCTGTTTGAACATCCATTTGTGATTGTTTTTTAATTTCAGAGTTAGGAGGTCAGCTATGGCAGCTGCCAAGGTTGTGGCCGGGGGCGGGGTGGGGGTGGGGGGGGCCAGGGCTAGAGGCCCAGGGCCCTCAGGGCCTGTTTTTGGTCAGCTGAAGCCATCCAGGCTGGGAGAGCCTGGCCACTCCTCAGCAGAACAAATATTTGTTAGCACTTTACACAAGAATACTCTTGAGCTCATCATATTTACATTGCAAATGTTCTGTAAATAGCAAATCAGTTATGTGTACCTGAAATTTGTCTTTTATTTGAGGACAATGTATTCATAGAGGAGGAGAGAAGTGAGTTTTGGAAGAGAGGAGTACCATTAAAAAGAAAACAAACACAAAGCCCCCAGCAGAACCTCTGTTTGACTTAAAAGGCCACCCCAAAATGAATCCCAAATGAATACTCCCTCCAAGTCTGTCTCTTGGCAGGTTAAATGGACCTACAGTTATAAACCCCAACTGTCAGTGCAAGCTGTCTCCGAGGGGAGTCAAAGGCAGCCTGAGCCTGGCTCCACTACAGGGTTCTCCGTAGTATCATGGGGGTGGTTCTCCTTGTAGGACCCCCCAGTGCTCAGACCTTGTGGTCTATAACTCATTAGCAACCTCCTGAAGGCAGAGAACAGAATCCCTCTGTGATAAAACAATGTCTTAAAGACTTTCAAGAACTAGACTTTCATGTCAACACAGGTCTATACATATGGGTAGATTAAGGTCAGGTGTAGAGAATACTTCCCTATATGTTTTGAGACAGTACTTTTTCATTATAAAATGAAAAAAAAAAAGGAAAACAATAGAACAGAATAGGTTAAAGAAAACCTTTAATTACACACATACACACACACACACACACACCCAGCACTCTTACCCATTATGAGGGAAGTTACTCTAGTCTTTTTGTTTATACAGTTTAAACATTTTATTTATATATGTTCTATGTAAGGATTATCTCCACATGGTGTGATGCTTCTGGAGGTATTGCTGTCCTTTCCCCAATTCTGTCCCCCATGAAACATGAAACATGTCCTCCACTACAGTACGAAATGTTATCACTGTTATTTCTTTATATTAACCATTATTCTTCCTTTCCTGCTATTTGCAATTCAAATCCCTTTCTTGTCCCCTCTGCCTCTTTTTCCCTACCACATCCCTAATATGATAGCATGAATTTGTTTGTCAAGTGGCTTTCTTGTGCAGGGTTTTCTTTACTTTAGAGATTCTCTGTGCCAGGCTGTGTTGTGAGAAATAATAGAGAGAAGAGGCATTGAAAAGAGCACGAGGCCCAGAGAACTTTGACCACTTTACAGATTGGGTAGCTGAAGGCCTGGGACGGAGACGAGGTCATGGAAGTTTGGTAGATGAGCATAACTATGGTCCTCTGAAGAAATAGGTGGAGTATATTTATTGTCTCTGAGGCCAAGCACATTTTCATACATCTCTGGAACTCAGTGTACCCCAGCCTGATAGAGCTCTGCTCAAGAGCTGTAGCCACCACTAACCACTGCTACTCAAAGTGTGGCCTGAGAACTCTTTTGTTACTGGTCTACAGAAATTGAGAACAAGCATTCAGAAATATTTTTTCAGCAAATGACATTGCTGTGACATCCAGATATGTGATCAGTGAACTCACCTCATTAATTGTGGTGTAGACCAGTTCAATTGTCAAGTTCACATGGAGAATTGAATGTGGCATGAGCTGCATTCTAGATGGGAAGGAGGATAAGGACAGATTAAAAATTAAAAAATAAATTAGTCCTCAGCCTCTGTGTGAGAAGTACTACAGCAAACTAAATGCTTTTAAGCATTTTTCTTCCTTCAACTACATTAGACTTTGAAACAGGAAGGAGGAGCGGCAGGGTGTAGGAGAACAATGATTATAGCAGGCATTTAATTGAGCACTCAGTGCTAGGCTCTGTGCTAAGTACTTTACTCATATCAACTAATCTAATTTACACTACTACAATTTCCAAACATTATTATTATTATTGCTATTATTGAGGCAGGGTCTTGCTCAGTTGCCTAGGCTGGAGTGCAGTAGTACAGTTACTGCTCTCTGTAGCCTCAAGCTCTTGTGCTCAAGTGATCCTCCTACCACAGCTTTCTCAATAGCTAGGACTATAGGTGTACACCACCATGCCCATCTAATTTTTTAAATTTTTGCTGAGATAGGGTCTCCCTATGTTGCCCAGGCTGGTCTCGAGCTTGTGGGTTTAGGCAATCCTCCTGCCTTGGCCTCCCAAAGTGCTGGGATTACAGGTGTGAGCCACTACTCTCAGCCCCATTATTCCATTATTATTTCCATTCCAGAAAACTGGGGATTAGGAGACATAAGTAATAACTCTGTGAGTAGACTTCCATCCTGATGGAAGTGATGTGAGTAGACCCATCCATCCTGATGGGTAACCAGAGTGAGCCCTGTCTCTTCTTCAACTCTTCCAGTTTATAGGGGTCTGTGCTTCTCACTGATCTGGATCCTGGTCCCCACTGATCACTTTGGCTCTCCCTGTCTTGGCCTCTGGCTCTACCTGCCTCTTTCCCTGGCAGATTCCCATATTACAGAGAGGTGGGAAAGTCCTATGAGGCTAGAAGGGGGTGGGAAAGCAAGAGGAAAGAGTCCAGACAGGAAAGGAAGCCGGGGAAAGAGCCTAGAGGAGTGAAGGAGAGCTTGGCTGGAGGCCATTCTTTAGGGAAAGAGTTGTAGCAACTGTTGTGGATGGAAAGTGGAAATGTGGGGAAAGTCTTTTTTTTTTTTTTTAAACTAAGTGAGGTAATCACTTCCTCTGTTTCTCTACAACCTTAGGAAAAAGTCACAGACCTTTCCATACTTTTGAAGTAAGGTTGGTGTTTTTTTTTCCTGAAAAAATGATCCTAGGTGAGAGCAGGGCAGGGTGCCTGACCACATCTGGATTATATTTGGACAACCAAAGCCCTTAAATCTTGTTCCCAGCTAGTGTAGCCTGGGACTGTTTACCCCAGAGAGATATGAGCTCTCATAGTTTTCTCTCTTTGGTTTTTTAGGAAGGCTAGGACTGGGGAGAAGCTGGGGATGGGGTCTCCCTGCCTACTTTCTTCCCACAGAGTCACCATGTAGGTGCGTAACAGTGTCCTCCCTCCCTTCTCCACCTGGATATCTGCAAAAGATTACACAGGAGAAGTCTAAGTTTTAGCCAGCGTTATCATTGCTTAATACAGACTTTTCAAGGTGGATTTGCACCAAATTTGGTATCCTCCTTTGCATTATTTTCCATCAAAACAATTATTTTAATAATTTGTAAAGTGGTCTCATTATTCAAGGATCTGAGGTTAGTGATCCTTAGGAAGAACTGCTAACTGTGAACCAACTTCTCTTTATCCTCAGGTTCATTTCAATTCAGTGAGTGCTCTGGGGCTCCTCCTACAGCTTCACACAAAGGCATTGGTCGTTTATATTCACATGCCAAATCCTTGCTTTCAGGGGGAAACCTTCTAGTACACAAATCCTCACACATTTGTAGGCAGATAACAGTACTGATCGTTTTTTTACCAGTTTTTCAGGTGGTTTGCTAGGGCTGAGCTGTACAATGTAGAATATTTAGGAGATTTTCCTGAGAGATTCTTTCCCTCCTGAGATGCATAATTTGCAAGCTGGGGAAGACATCAGTCTTTTGTAAGTCTGAGATTTTTCAATTTAAAATGAAATATTTTACTTCTGGGAACTCTTCTCCATGGAATTGTAAAGTGCCCCTGTGTCAATGTGTAATTTATTCCACGAGAGCTTTGTCTTGGGAGCATTGCAGTGGCTGGAAATTAAGAAACTTCTGTTTCAATTCCAACTTCACCCGTGACTTCTGTGTGACCTTAGGGAAATTAGTTAACCTCCTTGGGTTTTATGTGCTTTAAAATGAGGATCAGACTATTACCTCATTGTCTGGACTCAAAGTTCAATAAAGAGCTAAAGCCCAGTGGGATCTCCAGGTAAAGGCTGCTAACACTCTGCTTGTTCTCTGGTGTGGAAGGCCCTTGCTTGGTTCAGAAGGGCACAAGACTAATTCTATCAAGTCTGCAGTCCCTGGGGAGGCCTATTATATACTGATGATACCTTATGTTTGAGAAATGTCATGATTTTTAAAAGAATGTTATATATTTGATTTTCTCATCTATGCTGGGGAAGGAGGCATTTATTATCACTTCAATTATATTGAATCAGTTTAGGGCAGGTGACTCAAAAGAAGTGTTAAGAGTTAATTTGTAGACTCAGTAATATATAGCATAACACATATTCTTCCAAAATCTAGCCTTATGTGTCACAGGATCCTTAGGGTCTTGCTTTTCCATCTGGAAACCTCTGTGGCCAGTGGCCCCTTTGCCTGAGTTTTGCTTGGGCTGGCTGGGCTCATTCTGCACCCTTGGCCTGCCAGGCTGTGCCTGGCTCATGGTCCTGGCTCAGGCCAGGTGTGCAGTGGCAAGGGGTGTGTTAGCGAGTGAGCATCTGGTCTGGTCACTGCGCACAGCCAGCCATGCTGGCTACTATGGCAGGTCAGGCAGCTCCAGGCGCCAGCACAAGCACCAGCTCCATGCAAGGCTGTGGCTGGATCAAATGTACTACAAGTGGTTTCTGCTGTGGGTACTCCTGTCTGGATGAGGGGGATGTAGTGGCACCCAAAAACTTTGAGATACCAGGAAATGCAGAGCCCCAGAAAGAGTGTCATAACCCTGGCTTGGGAAGCCCTTGGGTCTGGGCTTCCCAAAGGGTCGCAGCTCTTCTCTCCTTCTCATCGTTTGCAACATGGCGAGCAGTGGGGATGGGGGAGCGTGTTTCAGCCTTGTTTGTGTTACAGCTGTTGAAGTTCCGCCATTCTTGGGTCCTGAGTTCTTGTCCCACGTCCAGAATGAATGAGGTACATGGATAACTGGAGGGTCAGCAAGCCAGAGAGTAGCTTTATTGAGCAACAGAACAGGTCTTAGGAGACCCAAAGTAGCTAGATCCTATCTGCAGGAAGGTCATCTCGGTCATCTTGATGTGTGAGTGTCTGTTTGAGTCTGGGATTTTTATGTCCTCAAAATGGAGGAAGTGTATGCTGATTGGTCCATGGGCAGCCACAGGGGGCCTGGAAAAGCATCATCCAATTGGCCGAAACTGTCATCAGTGAAGTTCTTACTCCAGGTGCCCACTTTGCTCAGAACTGGCAGCTTGGCCCCCATACCTGGCCTGAAGGAGAGATTTCACTGGGGACCTTCCTCCTTCTGCCCAGGAACCTGTCTGCCATTAACATGCTGTCCTCGGTGCCCAGGCTGTCCACTTCAAGAGGTGCCCGCAGGCCCATGCTGAGCCACCCTCAGACCCCAGTCCCCCTCCCATGCCTGTTGGTACCCAAAGTCTGGAGGGGGCCAAGTAGGAAGGAGACTGGTGTGTCAGCACCACCCTGAGTGCATGCACACCCGGCCAGGTTATGACAGCACCCAGGCTCGGGCATAACTTTGCTCCACCCTGGAGTGTGTGTTGGGAGTGGGGAGAGGCCAGGGAGTGGGAGCATGCACTTTCAAGTCTGCAGGGTCAGAGGGCTTCTAGGACCCCTGAGAGCTCAGGGATGCTAGGGTGTGGAGCCCTAGTTAGGTGGCTGCAGCAGTGCCAGGGAGTGTGGCTCCTGACTCACCAACTTGATAAGGAAGCAAGACTCCTGCCTGTTCCCTGCCCCAATTGATTCCGAGAAGTTTGCAGCCCCAAAGGCATCTCCCCCACAGCAGCCAGCATCCTCAAAGCCAACATCACATGGAAAGGTATTTCCTTCGGCAATATTTACACTTGTAATATGAATTACACTTTGGAAGTACGCTACCTCTAGAATCAGAGTGACTGGATTTATTTTTTTGTTTTACATTTTTTTAGGAATCATGAGGAGAAAAATATTTTATTGTCTTTGAAACATTGGAGAACAATTCATAGAGGTGAGTGATAGCCAAACTACTCAGTGTTTCTGTATCTTGGTTTCTTTAGTTTCCAAATACTTCAGAGGCAGTTAATCTTTTTTTTTAATTTCCAGCTTTTATATTAAGTTTAGGGTACATGTGCAAGATGTGCAGGTTTGTTACATAGTTAAATGTGTAGCATGGCGATTAGCTGCACAGATTATCACATCACCTAGGTATTAACCCGGCTTCTATTAACGATTCTTGCTGATGCCCTCCTCCTCCCACTCCCCATCCTCCACCAGGCCCCAGTGTATATTGTTCCCCGAGATGTGTCCATGTGTTCTCATCATTCAGCTCTCACTTATAAGTGAGAACATGTGGTATGGTTTTCTCTTCCTGCATTAGTTTGCTGAGGATAATAGCTTCCAGCTCCATCCACATCCTTGCAAAGGACATAATGTTGTTCCTTTTTATGGCTGCACAGTATTCCATAGTGTATATGTACCACATTTTATTTATTCAGTCTTTTTTTTTTTTTTTTTTTTTTTGAGATGGAGTCTCACTCTCACCCAGGCTAGAGTACAGTTGCATGATCTTGGCTCATTGCAACCTCTGCCTCCTACGTTCAAGCATTTCTCCTGCCTCAGCTTCCTGGGTGGCTGGAACTAAAGACATGTGCCACCATACCCGGCTACTTTTTGTATTTTTAGTAGAGATGAGCTTTCACCATGTTGGCCAGGCTGGTCTTAAACACTCAATCTCAGGTGATCCACCTGCCTTGGAGTCCCAAAGTGGTGGAATTACAAGCGTGAGCCATGGCACCTGGCCCTCCAGTCTATCACTGATGGACATTTAGGTTGATTCTATGTCTTTGCTATTGTGAATAGTGTTGCAGTGAACATATGTGTGCATGTAGCTTTGTAATAGAATGATTTATATTCCTTTGCGTATATTCCCAGTAATGGGATTGCTGGATTAAATGGTATTTCTGCCTCTCAATCTTTGCAGAATCACCACACTGTCTTCCACAGTGATTGAACTAATTTACACTCCCACCATCAGTGTAAAAGTGTTCCTATTTCTCCACAACCTCGTCAGCATCTGTTGTTTTTTGACTTTTTAATGACAGTCATTCTGACTGGTTTTAGATGGTATCTCATTGTGGTTTTGATTTGCATTTCTCTAATGATCAGTGCTGTTGAGCTTTTCAAAATATGTCTGTTGGCTGCATGTCTTCTTTTGAGAAATGTCTGTTCATGTCATTTGTTCACTTTTTAATGGGGTTGTTTTTATCTTGTAGATTTAAGTTCCTTGTAGATGCTGCATATTAGACCTTTGTCAAATGGATTAATTACAAAAATTTTCTCCCATTCTGTAGGTTGTCTATTAACTCTGATGATAGTTTCTTTTGCTGTGCAGAAGCTCTTTAGTTTAATTAGATCCCATTTGTCATTTTTTGCTTTTATTGCAATTGCCTTTGTTGTCTTCATCATGAAATCTTTGAGACTGACTGGATTTAAATCTTGTCTTTCACTCAATGAGGACTGTTAGTCAAGTTACTTAGCTTCTGTAAGTCTCATTTCATTTGTAAAATGAATATAATAAAAGTACTCATTTCCTAGTATCATTTTGAGGATTAAATGAAATAACACATATTTATTTATATGTATATATATGACATGCCTAGTACATAGCCTATTATACAGTAAATCCCCAATTATTATGTTTTAATGACATTTTATTTTCTGGTATGTTAATATATGGTCAAATTATCCTTCTTTTAAATATACACTTTAAAATGTATAACACATCAGTCTTTTTATAAATCAGAAATGAACAAAGAAGAAAATATAAAAATGACTTGTAATCTTCCTATTCAATAATCTCTGTTGATAGTTTTAAAAACAAGCACATTTATAAAATTAGAAATGTCAAATAGTAGAGAAGGATATTATATGGAAAGTGGGAAATAATCTTATTAATCAGTTATGATTATTCCCACAAAAAGATGCACATTCCCACATATAGGGACCTACTTTCTTTTCTTTTTCACACATAAGGTATTATACCAGTGATAGTATTCTGCACTTGCTTTTCTGCACTTTCATATCTGGGAGCTTGTTCTAAAAATAGATCTAATTAATTCTCTTTAATATCCCCCTAGTATTCCATCACAGAGACATGTCATAATGTATTTATCCTTTTAGCTATTGATGGACATGGGATTGTTTTCAGTTTTGGTTAGTTTGTTTGTAATTTAATTATGCTTCAGCGAATATCCCTATACATATGTTTTGGAGAATTTTTGTAAGTGTATTAGGAAGATAAATTTCTAGCGGTGGACTTGCTGACTCATGCATTTTAGCTGACATGCCCTTGTATGTTCTGAGTATTCTCTAAGTTCAATCATTTTCAAGATTAAACAATGGCATCATATGATATACATTTTTGAGGAACATAGTTCTTCATTTTCTCTTTCTTGTTTTGGTTTTGTTATGAGTGAGGCTGAACATCTTTTTCTTTATTTGGTGGGTATTTGTACTTTTTTTCTACTGCAAACGGCATGTTTATAGACCTTGCTCATTTTCTAGTGGGTTATTCATCTTTTACTTGTCAATTTATATTACCTTTTAAAAAATAAGTATGTGGTTTAAGGAGATATATTTAATCATGTACCTTTTAATTACACATTGGGATTAAAAAAATTGGCCCAGCGTGGTGGCTCACGCCTGTAATCCTAGCACTTTGGGAGACCGAGGTGGGTGGATCACCTGAGGTCGGGAGTTTGAGTCCAGCCTGACCAACATGAAGAAGCCCTGTCTCTACAAAAATTAGCAGGGTGTGGTGGTGCATGCCTGTAATCCCAGCTACTCGGGAGGCTGAGGCAGGAGAATCGCTTGAACCCGGGAGACAGAGGTTGCAGTGAGTCGAGATCGTGCCATCGCACTTCAGCCTGGGCAAAAAGAGCAAAACTCCATCTCTTTTTGCTCTTCAGCCTGGGCAAAAAGAGCAAAACTCACATCCACAGATAGATATGTGACCCATACTTGTCCAATGGGAGCCATTCCTGTGACTTTGCTGAATCCATTTGTAAAGAAGTACTCTCTCCTTTCCTTACCCCTCCCCACTGCAGTTGCTGAGAAGGATATATAGGATATTGTCAAAAATACTGTATACGGCTGAGTGCAGTGGCTCACACCTGTAATCCCAACACTTTGGGAGACTGAGGTGGGAGGATTGCTTGAGCCCAGGAATTTGAGACTAACCTGGGAAACATGGTGAGACTCTGTCTCTACAAAAAATAGAAAAAAAAAAAAAAAGAGCTGAACATAGTGGCAAGTGCCTGTAGTCCCATCTACTTGGCAGGCTGAGGCAGGAGGATCCCTTGAGCACAGGAGGTTGGGGCTTCAGTGAGCCATGATTGGCCCACCGTACTTCAGCCTAGAGACAAAGTGAGACCTTGTCTCAAAAAAAGAGGAAAGGCTGGGCACTGTGTAATCTCTAGCACTTTGGGAGGCCAAGGTGGGCAGATCACCTGAGGTCAGGAGTTCCAGACCAGCCTGGCCAACATGGCAAAACCCTGTCTCTACCAAAGATACAAAAATTAGCCGGGTATGATAGTGCATGCCTGTAATCCCAGCTACTTGGGAGGCTGAGGCAGGAGAATTGCTTGAACCTGGAGGTGGAGGTTGTAGTGAGCTGAGATTGTGCCATTTCACTCCAGCCTGGACAGCAAAGCAAGACTCCATCTCAAAACAAAAACAAAAACAAAAAAAGCAAAGAAAATACAGTACAGTGGAACCTCAAGTCAGAAAGGAAGTAGAAGCAGAGGTATAGAGGAAGCCAAGTATATAATAAAAAATATCCTAATACCATGGGCCTCTCAGGTGAACTGGGCTTGATCTGGAAGTTAGATATGACAGGATGAGATGAAGGTGAGCAAAGGCAGGTGGAAGAAATCCTGCTGGGGTGACTTGAAATCCAAACGAATCCCAGCAGAGCCATGAATGCCAGGCAACAGTTTATTCAAGAAGGGGAAATGGTGTTTTGACAAGTTGCACTATATGACCTCTATATTCTGAAACAACCAAGTCTTTTTTGTCTATTGCCTGAAATATACTTTCTTTAATGAAAATATCATACTGTACATGCCATAGTATATTTCAATTAAAAATATCTATATACATTTCATATAATCATTGTAAGATAGATCACATGACGATATCCCCAAATTTCAATATAGTTTCTCATGGGTTACTTTTATTATTTTCCTTATACTTTTCTCTGTTTCCAAATCGAGAAGGGTACCATATTTATACATTTTTTATGATTAGGTAAATACATAAATTTCACTGAAGCACTACAGGATTTTTTTTCCTCTAATGTGTGTAGTATGTTTTTGTGTGTGTTAAATAAGAGCCAAACTTTGGTTAACAGGCAAAATAGCCCCACTTTAAACAAAATTAACAAAATTTACAAAATTTACTGCTTATGTTTAGCAGATAAAATAAACAAATTGGATTCTGCTTTGGTCTGAAATGGTCCACATTTTAAAAAATTATTTTTGGGTAAATATTAGATTTATGAATTCAATTCAAGTTCTTTTGATCTGTCGTGTTATTAATCCCAATAAAGCATTATTTGAAAGTGTTTAGACAATGGTATCTAGAGTGAATCTTTTGATGAAATCACCGTGGTTTTTAACTAGAGATATTTGTTAACTTAAGCTATAGCAAAGATAGTTTACTGGTATGTTAAAATATCTTAGTAAGTTGTGGTTTTAAAAATTTTTTATTATATTTATTTTAAATAATTTTAACCTACATTTTAGATTCAGAAGGTATTTGTGTGGGTTAGTTACTGGGTTACATTATGTGATGCTGAGGTTTTGGATACAATTGATCCTGTCACCCAGTACCCAATAGTTTTTCAAACCTTGCCCTCTTCCCTCCTGCCTCCTACTAGTAGTCATCAGTGTCTATTATTCCTATGTTTATGTCCATGAAAATCCATTGTTTAGCTGCCACTTATAAGTAAGAACATGCAGTATTTGGTTTTCTGTTCCTGCATTAATTCACTTAGGATACTGGTCTCCAGCTGCATTCATGCTGCTGCAAAGGGCATAATTTTATTCTTTTCTGTGGGTGTAGCATTCCATGATGTATACTTACCACATTTTCTTTATCCAAACCGCCACTGATGGGCACCTAGGTTGATTCCATGTCTTTGCCATTGTGAATAGCAACGAGAATAGACTACAGTTTCTAGTCTAAGTAAGGAACAAACTTCTTGCATATGTGATTCAATGTGCATGCGTCTTTTTTTTGGTAAAGTCACACACAGTGATAGCTACAGAAGCATTTGAAATGAAGGATGTCCTTTATTTCTCTGTCTTTCATTCTTTCTTGCCTTCCCTTTCTGTACTAATTAGGACTCTGGGATTTGGATGTCACCAAATATCAGAGGGTAAGGTCCTACTGCATTACGTGTATTTTAATAAGTAGGGTTCAAGATTTAAAATATATAAAGTCAGGACTTCAGACTACAATTTCTTTTTTTTTCTTCAATTTATATTTTAAGTTCCAGGGTACATGTGCAGGATGTGCAGGTTTGTTACATAGGTAAACATGTGCCTTGATGGTTTGCTGCACAGATCAACCCATCACCTAGGTATTAAACCCTTAACTATTATTCCTTATGCTCCCCCTCCCCCCACTCCCCATCTGAGGGGCCCCAGTATATGTTGCTCCCCCTGTGTGTGTCCATGTGTTTGAATCATTCAGCTCCCTCTTATAAGTAAGAACATTTGGTGTTTTATTTTCTTTTCCTGCATTAATTTGCTGAGGATAATGGCTACTAGCATCACTCATGTCCTGCAAAGGACATGATCTCATTTCTTTTTTTGGCTGCATAGTATTCCATGGTGTGTATGTACTACATTTCTTTTATCCAGTCTATCATTAATGGACATTTAGGTTAATTCCATGTCTTTGCTATTGTGAGTAGTACTGCAATGAGCATACGCATGCATGCATCTTTATGAAAGAATAATTTATATTCCTTTGGGGATGTACACAGTAATGGAATTGCTGGGTCACATGGTATTTCTGCTTGTAGATCTTTGAGGAATTGCCACACTGTCTTCCACAATGGTTGAACTAATTTACACTCCCACCACCAGTGTAAAAGTGTTTCTATTTCTCCATAACCTCATCAGCATTTGTTGCTTTATGACTTTTTAATGATAGCCATTCTGACTGGTGTTAGATGGTGTCTCATTATGGTTTTGAATTGCATTTCTCTAATGATCAGTTATGTTGAGCTTTTCAAAATATGTTTGTTGACTGCATGAATGTCTTCTTTTGAGAAATGTCTGTTCATGTCCTTTGCCCACATTTTAATGGGGTTGTTTGTTTTTATCTTGTAAATTTGTTCAAGTTCTTTGTAGATACTGGATATTAGACCTTTGTTAGATGGATTAATTGCAAAATTTTTCTCCCGTTCTGTAGGTTGTCTGTTTACTCTCATGACAGTTTCTTTTGGTGTGCAGGAACTCTTTAGTTTAATTAGATTCCATTTGTCAATTTTTGCTTTTGTTGCAATTACTTTTGGCATTTTCATCATGAAATCTTTGCCTATCCCTGTGTCCTGAATGGTATTGCCTAGATTTTCTTCTAGGGTTTTTATAGGCTTGGGTTTTACATTTAAGTCTTCAGTCCATCTTGAGTTAATTTTTTTTGTATAAGGTAAAAGAATGGGGGTCGTTTTGATTTTTTCCATATAACTAGCCAGTTTTCCCAGAACCGTTTATTAAATAAGGAATCCTTTTCCAATTGCTTGTTTTTGTCAAGTTTGTCAAAGATCAGATAGTTGTAGGTGTGTAGTCTTATTCCTGAGTCCTCTATTCTGTTCCATTGGTTTATGTGTCTGTTTTTGTACCAGTACCTTGCTGTTTTGGTTACTGTAGCCTTGTAGTATAGCTTGAAGATGGGTAGCATGATGCTGCCAGCTTTGTTCTTTTTGCTTAGGATTGTCTTGGCTATTTGGCCTCTATTTTGATTCTATATGAATTTTAAAATTGTTTATTCTAATTCTTTGAAGTATATCAATGGTATTTTAATAGGCATAGCATTGAATCTATAAATTACTTTGGGGATTATGGCCATTTTCATGATATCCAAGAGCATGGAATATTTTTCCATTTTTTTGTGTCCTCTCTAATTTCCTTGAGCAGTGGTTTGTAGTTCTCCTTGAAGAGTTCCTTCACTTCCCTTGTTTGCTGTATTCCTAGGTATTTTATTCTGTTTGTAGCCTGAATGGGAGTTCCTTCATGATTTGACTCTCTGCTTGCCTGTTTTTGGTGTATAGGAATGGTAGGAACTGTTGCACATTGATTTGTATGCTGAAACTTTGCTGAAGTTGCTTATCATCTTAAGAAGCTTTTGGACTGAGATGATGGGGTTTTCTAGATATAGGATCATGTTATCTGCAAAAAATGCTAATTTCTCTTCTTCTCTTCCTATTTGAATATGCTTTATTTCTTTCTCTCGCCTGACTACCCTGGTCAGAGCTTTCAATACTATGTTGAGTAGGAGTGGTGAGAGAGGGCATCCTTGTGTTTTGCCGGTTTTCAAGGTGAATGCTCCAGCTTCTGCCCATTCAATATGATATTAGCTGTGGGTTTGTCATAAATGGCTCTTATGATCTTGAGATATGTTCTTTCACTATATAGTCTACTGAGAGTTTTTAACATGAAGGGATGTTGAATTTTATCCAAGGCCTTTTCTGCGTCTATTGAGATAATCATGATGTTTTTGTCTTTAGTTTTGTTTATGTGATGAATTACATTTATTGATTTGTGTATGTTGAATCAATCTTGCATCCCGGGGATGAAGGCAGCTTGATCGTGGTGGATAAGCTTTTTGATGTGCTTGCTGGATTCAATTTGCCAGTATTTTATTGAGGATTTTTGTGTTGATGTTTATCAGGGATATTGACCTGAAGTCTTCTATTTTTTGTTGTGTCTCTGTCAGGTTTTGATATCAGGATGATTCTGGCTTCATACAATTAGTTGCGGAAGAGTATCTCCTTTTCAATTGTTTGGAATTGTTTCAGTAGAAATGGTACCAGCTCTTCTTTGTACTTTTGGTAGAATTTAGCAGTAAATCTGTCTGGTCCTGGGTTTTTTTTGGTTGATAGGCTATTTATTATGGACTGAATTTCAGAACTCATTATTGGTCTATTCAGGGATTCAATTTCTTCTGACTCAGTCTTGGGACAGTGTATGTGTCCAGGAATTTATCTATTTCTTCTAGGTTTTCTAGTTCATGTGCATAGAAGTGTTTATAGTATTGTCTAGTAGTTGGTTGTATTTCTGTAGGGTCAGTGATATTCCCCTTATCTTTTCTGATTGTGTCTATTTGATTCTTCTCTCTGTCTCCTTCAGTTCAGCTCTGATCTTGGTCATTTCTTGTCTTCTGCTAGCTTTGGGGTTTGTTTGCTCTTGGCTTTCTAGTTATTTTAGTTGTGATGTTAGGTTGCTGATTTGAGATCTTTCTTCCTTTTTCATGTGGGTATCTAGTGCAATCAATTTTCCTCTTGACACTGCTTTAGCTGCATCCCAGAAGTTCTGGTATGTTGTCTCTTTGTTCTCATTAGTTTCAAAGAACTTCTTGATTTCTGCCTTAATTTCATTATTTACCTAGGAGTCATTCAGGAGCAGCTTGTTCAATTTTCATGCAGTTCAGTGGTTTTGAGTGAGTTTTTTATTTTCTTTTCTTTTGAGATGGAGTCTCACTCTGTCACCCAGTCTGGGGTTTAGTGGCACAATTTCGGCTCACTGCAACCTCTGCCTCCTGTGTTCAGGTGATTCTCATGCCTCAGCCCCCTAAATAGCTGGGAATACAGGCATGCACCACCATGCCCAGCTAATTTTTTTCTTTTGTATTTTTGGTATAGACTTTTTGTGTTCACTGTCATGTGAGAGACTGTTATGATTTGAGTTCTTTTGCATTTGCTGAGGAGTGTTTTACATCTGATTATGTGATCAATTTTAGAGTAAGTACCATGTGGCAATGAGAAGAATGGTTATTCAGTTGTTTTTGGGTGCAGATTTTTGTAGATATGTATCAGGTCTGCTTGATACAGAGCTGAGTTCAGGTCCTGAATATCTTTGTTATTTTTCTGTTTCGATAATCTGTCTACTGTCATCGGTGGGGTGTTAAAGTCTCCCAATATTATTGTGTGGTAGTCTAAGTCTCTTTGTAGGTCTCTAACAACTCGCTTTATGAATCTAGGTGCTCCTGTATTGCGTGCCTATATATTTAGGATAGTTAGCTCTTTTTGTTGAATTGAACACTTTACCATTATGTAATGCCCTTCTTTGTCTGTTTTGATCTTTGTTGGTTTAAAGTCTGTTTTATCAGAAACTAGGGTTGTAACCCCAGCTTTTTTCTGTCTTCCATTTGCTTGGTAAATTTTCCTCTATCTTTTTATTTTGAGCATATGTGTGTCTTTGCACATGAGATGGGTTGCTTGAAGACAGCATGCTGATGAGTCTTGACTTTTTGTGTGTGTGTGTGTGTGTGTGACAGAGTCTCGCTTTGTCACCCAGGCTGGAGTGCAGTGGTGCGATCTCAGCTCACTGCAAGCTCCACCTCCTGGGTTCATGCCATTCTCCAGCCTCAGCCTCCTGAGTAGCTGGGACTACAGGCGCCCGCCCCCACGCCTGGCTAATTTTGTTTTTGTGTTTTTTTTAGTAGAGACGGGGTTTCACTGTGTTAGCCAGGATGGTCTTGATCTCCTGACCTTGTGATCTGCCTACCTCGGCCTCCCAAAGTGCTGGGATTACAGGAGTGAGCCACCGTGCCTGGCCAGGTCTTGACTCTTTATCCATCTTGCCATTCTGTGTCTTTTAACTGGGGCATTTAGCCTATTTATGTTTAAGGTTAGTATTATTATGTATGGATATGATCCTGTCATGATAATGTTAACTGGTTATTTTGCAGACTTGTTTATGTGATTGCTTCATAGTGTCACTGGTCTGTGTACTTCAGTGTGCTTTTCCAGTGGCTGGTACCAGTTTTTCCTTCTTATATTTAGTGCTTCCTTCAGGAGCTCTTATTAAGGCAGACCTGGTGGTGGTGAATTCCCTCAGCATTTGCTTGTCTGAAAAGGAACTTAGTTCTCTTTCACTTATGAAGCTTAGTTTGGCCGGATGTGAAATTCTGGGTTGCAATTTTTTTTAAAGAATGTTTAATATTGACTCCCAATCTCTTCTGGCTTGTAGAGTTTCTGCTGATAGGTCCGCTGTTAGTCTGATGGTCTTCTCTTTGTAGGTGATCTGGCCTTTCTCTCTGGCTGCCCTTAACATTTTTTCTTTCATTTTGACCTTGGAGAATCTGACGATTATGGATCTTGGGGTTGATCTTCTTGTGGAGTATATCACTGGCAGTTCTCTGGATTTCCTGAATTTGAATGTTGGCCTGTCTTGCTAGGTTGAGGAAGTGCTCCTGGATGATATCCTAAAGTATGTTTTCCAACTTGGTTCCATTCTCACCATCTCTTTCAGGTACTCCAATCAATCGTAAATTTGGTCTTTTTACATAATCCCATATTTCTTGGAACTTTTGTTTGTTTCTTTTTGTTCAGTTTTCTCTGTTTTGTCTACCTGTCTTATTTCAGAAAGATAGTCTTCAAGCTCTGAGATTCTTTCCTCCACTTGGTCTGTTCTGCTGTTGATACTTGTGATTGCATTGTAAACTTCTCATGTTGTGATTGCATAACTCCATCAGGTCAGTTATGCTCCTCTGTAAACTGGATATTCTGGTTGTCAGCTCCTGTATTTTATCGTGATTCTTAGCTTCTTTGCATTGGGTTAGGAAATGCTCTCTTAGCTCAGCGAAGTTCATTATTACCCACCTTCTGAAGCCTACTTCTGTCATTTTAGCTATCTTAGCCTCAGCCCAGTTCTGTGCCCTTGCTGGAGAGGTGTTATAGTCATTTGGAGGAGAAATGGCACTTTGGTTTTTTGAGTTGTTAGCATTTTTGCATTGATTTTTTTTCTCATCTTTGCGGGCTTAACAATCTTCAGTTTTTGAGGTTGCTGACCATTGAATGGGGTTTTTGTGGGGTCTTTTTTGTTGATGTTTTTGTTGTTGCTTTCTGTTTGTTTTTCTTTTAGCAGTCAGGCCAGTCTTCCATAAGGCTGCTGCAGTTTGCTCGGGATCCACTCCAGACCTCAGTTTCCTTGGTCGCGCCCATACCTGACAGTATCAGCAGTGAAGGCTGTGAAACAATAAACATGGTGACGTGCTCATTCCTCTGGGAACTCTGTCCCAGTGGGGCACAGGCCTGATGCTTCCCGCATGCTCATGTAGGAGATATCTTGAGACCCCTATTGGGAGGTCTTACCCCATCAGGAGGAATAGAATCGGGGACCCACTTAAAGAAGCAGTCTGACTGTCAGCCCCTTGGCAGAGTGGTTCCAGCGTGCTGGGGGAAATCTGCCTCATTCAGACCTCTCGGACTCTAAAGCCAGCAGGCTAGACAGAGTACAATTTCATAATGCTGCTTACTTTTGGCATTGAGCACCAGTTTATGATCATATTCCTTTTGGAAAGCCAGAAGTTCAACTTTCAATAAGAAGAGTTAAGTGGCAAAAATGTGTAAGATAAACTCATAAAACTGAACTTTAAAGCAATAATTAGCTAAGTGAAAAAGCATACAATTAGCTCATAGTAAGTAAAACTAGTAATTTATATGTCCTTAATTTTTTTTTAACAGTGTGGTAGTAGCAGGAGTGACAGATCAGCACAGTTCAAACCATGTAATAAAACCAGCCACACTGATTAAAGGGTAAAGTTTACTAAATGTAGATCGAAATGATTTTCTTTTTTCAGGATAAACTCATTAGAAAAGTCAGACTTGAACCATATGGGTTACATTCAGACCAATAAGCCATGGACTAAATTAAAAGGGAAGGGCTTCAGTGCCCTATCTCCTTTGGGTATCTTGAATGTAAGTGTGAATGGACATTTGAATGTGAGATGAGGCTGAGGATCAAGGATTCATTGTCTTTTGTAAGTTCATCCAATTGGATGAAAGTTATTGTCCCAAACTTCACTTTCTCCCTTTCCCTCATTTTTCCATGCCTAAAAATGACTACATCTGGCATTACAGTATTTGGCATGAAGTGTTTTAAATGCATGAATTTTCTAGACAGATTTGGTATGAAAACATTTATATTTTAATTATGTTTTTCTTTTTCTATTCCAATAGGTTTTTGGGGGAACAGGTGATGTTTGATTACATGAATAAGTTCTTTAGTGGTGATTTCTGAGATTTCTGTGCACCCATCACCCGAGTAGTATACACTATACCCAATATGTAGTCTTTTATCCCTTGTCACCCCCAACCATTCACCCTAGTCCCCAAAGTCCATTGTTTAATCCTTATGCCTTTGCATCCTCATAGCTTAGCTCCCACATATGAGCGAGAACAAACGATGTTTGATTTTCCATTCCTAAGTAACTTCACTTAAATGAGTAGTCTCCAATTCCATCCAGATTGCTGCAAATGCCATTATTTTATTCCTTTTTATGGCTGAGTAGTATTCTTAATATATATACTTCATTTTCTTTATCAACTCCTTGATTGATGGGCATTTGGGAGGTTCCATATTTTTGTAATTGTGCTGTTATAAACATGCATATGCAAGTATCTTTTTCATATAATGACTTCTTTTCCTCTGGGTAGATACCTAGTAGTGGGATTGCTGAATCAAATGGTAGATCTACTTTTAGTTCTCTTTTTTTATTTTAAGATTTTTTTTTTGTTATTATTATGCTTTAAGTTCTGGGGTACATGTGCAGAAGGTACAGTTTTGTTATATAGGTATACACATGCCATGGTGGTTTGCTGTACCCATCAACCTGTCACCTACATTAGGTATTTCTCCTAATGTTATCCCTCTCCTAGCTCCCTAACCGCCTCCCCCACCCCCCGCACAGGCCCCAGTGTGTGATGTTTCCCTCCCTATGTTCATGTGTTTTCATTGTTCAACTCCCACTTATGAGTGAGAACGTGTGGTGTTTGATTTTCTGTTCTTGTGACAGTTTGCTGAGAATGATGGTTTCCAGCTTCACCCATGTCCCTGCAAAGGACTTGAACTCATCCTTTTTTATGGCTGCATAGTATTCCATGATGTATATGTGCCACATTGTCTTTATTCAGTCTATTATTGATGGACATTTGGGTTGGTTCCAAGCCGTTGCTATTGTGAATAGTTGTGCCAGTTAGAATGGCGATCATTAAAAAGAAACAACAGATGCTGGAGAGGATGTGGAGACATAGGAATGCTTTTACACTATTGGTGGGAGTGTAAGCTAGTTCAACCATTGTGGAAGACAGTGTGGCAATTTCTCAAAGATCTAGAACTAGAAATACTGTTTGACCCAGCAATCCCATTACTAGGTATATACTCAAAGAATTGTAAATCATTCTACCATAAAGACACATGCACATGTATGTTTATTATGGCCCTTTTAGTTCTTTAAGGAATCTCCACACTGTTTTCCATAGTGGTTGTACTAGTTTACATTTCAATAAACAGTGTAAATGTGTTCTGTTTTCACTGCATCTATGCCAACATCTATTATTTTTTGATTATAGCCTTTCTTGCAGGAGTGAAGTGGTATCGCGTTGTGGTTTTGATTTTCATTTTCCTGATAATTAGTAATGTTCAGCATTTTTCCGTATGCTTGTTGTCCATTTGTATATCTTCATTTGAGAATCGTCTATTCATATCCTTAGCCCACTTTTTGATGGGATTGTTTTTTTCTTGCTGATTTGAGTTCTTTGTAGATTCTGGGTATTAGTCCTTTGTTGGATGTATAGATTGTGAAGATTTCCTCCCATTCTATCAGTTGTCTGTTAGGTCTGCTGATTATTTATTTTGCTGTGCAGGTTTTCATTTGAATGAAGTCCCATATATTTATCTTTGTTTTTGTTGCATTTGCTTTGGGTTCTTGATCATGAAGTATTTGCCTAAGCCAAGGTCTAGAAGTGTTTTTCTGATGTTATCTTCTAGAATCTTTATGGTTTCAGTCTTAGATTTAAATGATTTTGTATAAGGTGAGGAGTGAGGATCCAGTTTCATTCTTCTACATGTGGCTTTCCAATTATCTCAGTCCCATTTGTTGAATAGGGTGTCCTTTCTCCACTTTATGTTTTTGTTTGCTTTGTCAAAAATCAGTTGGATGTAAATATTCGGCTTTATTTCCGGGTTTTCTATCTGTTCTATTGGTCTATGTGCCTGTTTTTGTACCAGTGCCATGCTGTTGGTGATTATAGCCTTATAGTATAGTTTGAAGTTGGGAACTGCGATGCCTCCAGATTTGTTCTTCTTGTTTAGTATTGCTTTGGCTATATGGGCCCTTTTTTGGTTCCCTATGAATTTTAGGATTTTTTTTTCTAGTTCTGTGAAGAAGGATGATGGTATTTTTATGGGAATTGCATTGAATATGTAGATTGCTTTTGGCTGTATGGTCATTTTCACAATATTGATTCTACTCAGCCATGAGCATGGGATGTGTTTTCATTTGTTTGTGTCATCTATGATTTTGTTCAGTAACGTTTTGTAGTTTTCCTTGTAGAGGTCTTTCATGTCCTTAGGTATATTCCTAAGTATTTTATTTTATTTTATTTTTGCAGCCATTATGAAAGGGGTTGAGTTCTTTATTTGATTCTCAGCATGGTTGCTGTTGGTGTATAGCAGAGCTACTGATTTGTGTACATTAACTTTGTATCCTGAAACTTTGCTGAATTTATTCACAGCTCTAGGAGCTGTTTGCATGTGTCTTTAGGGTTTTCTAGGCATAGAATCATATAATCAGCAAACAGTGACAGTTTGACTTTCTCTTCACTGATTTGGGTGCCGTTATTTTTTTTTCTTTTTTTCTTTTTTTTTTTTATTATACTTTAAGTTCTAGGGTACATGTGCATAACGTGCAGGTTACATATGTATACATGTGCCATGTTGGTGTGCTGCACCCATCAACTCGTCAGCACCCATCAATTCATCATTTATATCAGGTATAACTCCCCAATGCAATCCCTCCCCCCTCCCCCCTCCCCATGATAGGCCCCAGTGTGTGATGTTCCCCTTCCCGAGTCCAAGTGAGCTCATTGTTCAGTTCCCACCTATGAGTGAGAACATGCGGTGTTTGGTTTTCTCTTCTTGTGATAGTTTGCTAAGAATGATGGTTTCCAGCTGCATCCATGTCTCTACAAAGGACGCAAACTCATCCTTTTTTATGGCTGCATAGTATTCCATGGTGTATATGTGCCACATTTTCTTAATCCAGTCTGTCACTGATGGACATTTGGGTTGATTCCAAGTCTTTGCTATTGTGAATAGTGCCGCAATAAACATACGTGTGCATGTGTCTTTGTAGTAGCATAATTTATAATCCTTTGGGTATATACCCAGTAGTGGGATGGCTGGGTCATATGGTACATCTAGTTCTAGATCCTTGAGGAATCGCCATACTGTTTTCCATAATGGTTGAACTAGTTTACAATCCCACCAACAGTGTAAAAGTGTTCCTATTTCTCCACATCCTCTCCAACACCTATTGTTTCCTGATTTTTTAATGATTGCCATTCTAACTGGTGTGAGATGGTATCTCATTGTGGTTTTGATTTGCATTTCTCTGATGGCCAGTGATGATGAGCATTTTTTCATGTGTCTGTTGGCTGTATGAATGTCTTCTTTTGAGAAATGTCTGTTCATATCCTTTCCCCACTTTTGGATGGGGTTATTTGTTTTTTTCTTGTATATTTGCTGGAGTTCTTTGTAGATTCTGGAAATGAGCCCTTTGTCAGATGAGTAGATTGCAAAAATTTTCTCCCATTCTGTAGGTTGCCTGTTCACTCTGATGGTAGTTTCTTTTGCTGTGCAGAAGCTCTTTAGTTTAATGAGATCCCATTTGTCAATTTTGGCTTTTGCTGCCGTTGCTTTTGGTGTTTTAGACATGAAGTCCTTGCCCATGCCTATGTCCTGAATGGTACTACCTAGATTTTCTTCTAGGGTTTTTATGGTATTAGGTCTAACATTTAAGTCTCTAATCCATCTTGAATTAATCTTCGTATAAGGAGTAAGGAAAGGATCCAGTTTCAGCTTTCTACTTATGGCTAGCCAATTTTCCCAGCACCATTTATTAAATAGGGAATCCTTTCCCCATTTCTTGTTTTTCTCAGGTTTGTCAAATATCAGATGGTTGTAGATGTGTGGCATTATTTCTGAAGGCTCCGTTCTGTTCCATTGGTCTATATCTCTGTTTTGGTACCAGTACCATGCTGTTTTGGTTACTGTAGCCTTGTAGTATAGTTTGAAGTCAGGTAGC
>NC_045440.1:71923759-72055773 GCF_002776525.5 Piliocolobus tephrosceles
GAAGAAACTCATTGGTAGCTTGATGGGGATGGCATTGAATCTATAAATAACCTTGGGCAGTATGGCCATTTTCACAATATTGATTCTGCCTATCCATGAGCATGGTATGTTCTTCCATTTGTTTGTGTCCTCTTTGATTTCACTGAGCAGTGGTTTGTAGTTCTCCTTGAAGAGGTCCTTTACATCCCTTGTAAGTTGGATTCCTAGGTATTTTATTCTCTTTGAAGCAATTGTGAATGGAAGTTCATTCCTGATTTGGCTCTCTGCTTGTCTGTTACTGGTGTATAAGAATGCTTGTGATTTTTGCACATTAATTTTGTATCCTGAGACTTTGCTGAAGTTGCTTATCAGCTTAAGAAGATTTTGGGCTGAGACGATGGGGTTTTCTAAATACACAATCATGTCATCTGCAAACAGGGACAATTTGACTTCCTCTTTTCCTAACTGAATACCCTTGATTTCTTTCTCTTGCCTGATTGCCCTAGCCAGAACTTCCAACACTATGTTGAATAGGAGTGGTGAGAGAGGGCATCCCTGTCTTGTGCCAGTTTTCAAAGGGAACTTTTCCAGTTTTTGCCCATTCAGTATGATATTAGCTGTGGGTTTGTCATAAATAGCTCTTATTATTTTGAGGTACGTTCCATCAATACCGAATTTGTTGAGCGTTTTTAGCATGAAGGGCTGTTGAATTTTGTCAAAAGCCTTTTCTGCATCTATTGAGATAATCATGTGGTTCTTGTCTTTGGTTCTGTTGATATGCTGGATTACGTTGATTGATTTGCGAATGTTGAACCAGCCTTGCATCCCAGGGATGAAGCCCACTTGATCATGGTGGATAAGCTTTTTGATGTGCTGCTGAATCCGGTTTGCCAGTATTTTATTGAGGATTTTTGCATCGATGTTCATCAGGGAGATTGGTCTAAAATTCTCTTTTTTTGTTGTGTCTCTGCCAGGCTTTGGTATCAGGATGATGCTGGCCTCATAAAATGAGTTAGGGAGGATTCCCTCTTTTTCTATTGATTGGAATAGTTTCAGAAGGAATGGTACCAGCTCCTCCTTGTACCTCTGGTAGAATTCAGCTGTGAATCCATCTGGTCCTGGGCTTTTTTTGGTGGGCAGGCTATTAATTGTTGCCTCAATTTCAGAGGCTGCTATTGGTCTATTCAGGGATTCAACTTCTTCCTGGTTTAGTCTTGGAAGAGTGTACGTGTCCAGGAAATTATCCATTTCTTCTAGATTTTCTAGTTGATTTGCGTAGAGGTGTTTATAGTATTCTCTGATGGTAGTTTGTATTTCTGTGGGGTTGGTGGTGATATCCCCTTTATCATTTTTTATTGCGTCTATTTGATTCCTCTCTCTTTTCTTCTTTATTAATCTTGCTAGCGGTCTGTCAATTTTGTTGATCTTTTCAAAAAACCAACTCCTGGATTCATTGATTTTTTGGAGGGTTTTTTGTGTCTCTATCTCCTTCAGTTCTGCTCTGATCTTAGTTATTTCTTGCCTTCTGCTAGCTTTTGAATGTGTTTGCTCTTGCCTCTCTAGTTCTTTTAATTGTGATGTTAGAGTGTCAATTTTAGATCTTTCCTGCTTTCTCTTGTGGGCACTTAGTGCTATAAATTTCCCTCTACATACTGCTTTAAATGTGTCCCAGAGATTCTGGTATGTTGTATCTTTGTTCTCATTGGATTCAAAGAACATCTTTATTTCTGCTTTCATTTCGTTATGTACCCAGTAGTCATTCAGGAGCAGGTTGTTCAGTTTCCATGTAGTTGAGCGGTTTTGATTGAATTTCTTAGTCCTGAGTTCTAGTTTGATTGCACTGTGGTTAGAGAGACAGTTTGTTATAATTTCTGTTCTTTTACATTTGCTGAGGAGTGCTTTACTTCCAATTATGTGGTCAATTTTGGAATAAGTGTGATGTGGTGCTGAGAAGAATGTATATTCTGTTGACTTGGGGTGGAGAGTTCTATAGATGTCTATTAGGTCCGCTTGGTGTAGAGATGAGTTCAATTCCTGGATATCCTTGTTAACTTTCTGTCTCGTTGATCTGTCTAATGTTGACAGTGGAGTGTTGAAGTCTCCCATTATTATTGTATGGGAGTCTAAGTCTCTTTGTAAGTCTCTAAGGACTTGCTTTATGAATCTGGGTGCTCCTGTATTAGGTGCATATATATTTAGGATAGTTAGCTCTTCCTGTTGGATTGATCCCTTTACCATTATGTAATGGCCTTCTTTGTCTCTTTTGATCTTTGATGGTTTAAAGTCTGTTTTATCAGAGACTAGGATTGCAACCCCTGCTTTTTTTTGTTCTCCATTTGCTTGGTAGATCTTCCTCCATCCTTTTATTTTGAGCCTATGTATGTCTCTGCATGTGAGATGGGTCTCCTGAAGACAGCAGACTGATGGGTCTTGACTCTTTATCCAGTTTGCCAGTCTGTGTCTTTTAATTGGAGCATTTAGTCCATTTACATTTAAGGTTAATATTGTTATGTGTGATCTTGATCCTGCCATTATGATATTAACTGGTTATTTTGCTCATTAGTTGATGCAGTTTCTTCCTAGGCTCGATGGTCTTTACATTTTGGCATGTTTTTGCAGTGGCTGGTACCGGTTGTTCCTTTCCATGTTTAGGGCTTCCTTCAGGGTCTCTTGTAAGGCAGGCCTGGTGGTGACAAAATCTCTAAGCATTTGCTTATCTGTAAAGAATTTTATTTCTCCTTCACTTATGAAACTTAGTTTGGCTGGATATGAAATTCTGGGTTTAAAATTCTTTTCTTTAAGAACGTTGAATATTGGCCCCCACTCTCTTCTGGCTTGTAGAGTTTCTGCCGAGAGATCTGCTGTCAGTCTGATGGGCTTCCCTTTGTGGGTAACCCGACCTTTCTCTCTGGCTGCCCTTAAGATTTTTTCCTTCATTTCAACTTTGGTGAATCTGGCAATTATGTGTCTTGGAGTTGCTCTTCTGGAGGAGTATCTTTGTGGCGTTCTCTGTATTTCCTGAATTTGAATGTTGGCCTGGCCTGCTAGGTTGGGGAAGTTCTCCTGGATGATATCCTGTAGAGTGTTTTCCAATTTGGTTCCATTTTCCCCCTCACTTTCAGGCACCCCAATCAGACGTAGATTTGGTCTTTTGACATAATCCCATACTTCTTGCAGGCTTTGTTCATTTCTTTTTCTTCTTTTTTCTTTAGGTTTCTCTTCTCGCTTAATTTCATTCATTTGATCCTCAATCGCTGATACTCTTTCTTCCAGTTGATCGAGTCGGTTACTGAAGCTTGTGCATTTGTCACGTATTTCTCGTGTCATGGTTTTCATCTCTGTCATTTCGTTTATGACCTTCTCTGCATTAATTAGTCTAGCTGTCAATTCTTCCACTTTTTTTTCAAGATTTTTAGTTTCTTTGAGCTGGGTACGTAATTCCTCCTTTAGCTCTGAGAGGTTTGATGGACTGAAGCCTTCTTCTCTCATCTCATCGAAATCATTCTCTGACCAGCTTTGATCCGTTGCTGGCGATGGGCTGTTCTCCTTTGCAGGAGGAGATGCGCTCTTATTTTTTGAATTGCCAGCTTTTCTGCCCTGCTTTTTCCCCATCTTTGTGGTTTTATCTGTCACTGGTCTTTGATGATGATGACGTACTGATGGGGTTTTGATATAGGTGTCCTTCCTGTTTGATAGGTTTCCTTCCGACTGTCAGGACCCTCAGCTATAGGTCTGTTGGAGATTGCTTGAGGTCCACTCCAGACCCTGTTTGCCTGGGTATCAGCAGCAGAGGTTGCAGAAGATAGAATATTGCTGAACAGCGAGTGCACCTGTCTGATTCTTGCTTTGGAAGCTTCCTCTCAGGGGTGTACTCCACCCTGTGAGGTGTGGGGTGTCAGACTGCCCCTAGTGGGGGATGTCTCCCAGTTAGGCTACTCAGGGGTCAGTGACCCACTTGAGCAGGCAGACTGCCCCTTCTCAGATCTCAACCTCCGTGTTGGGAGATCCACTGCTCTCTTCAAAGCTGTCAGACAGAGTCGTTCGCGTTTCACAGGCTTCTACTCCTTTAGCTGAGCCCTGTCCCCAGAGGCGCAGTCTACAGAGACAGGCAGGTTTCCTTGAGCTGCTGTGAGCTCCACCCAGTTCCAGCTTCCCAGCGGCTTTAGTTACCTACTTAAGCCTCAGCGATGGTGGGCGCCCCTCCCCCAGCCTCACTGCTGCCTTGCGGTTAGATTGCCGCAGACTGCTGTGTTAGCAAGGAGAGAGGCTCCGTGGGCGTGGGACCCTCCCGGCTAGGTGTGGGATACAATCTCCGGTGTGCCGGTGTTACAGCGCAGTATTGGGGTGGGAGTTACCCGATTTTCCAGGTGTTGTGTGTCTCAGTTCCCCTGGCTAGGAAAAGGGACTCCCTTCCCCCTCGCGCTTCCCAGGTGAGGCGATGCCTCGCCCTGCTTCAGCTCTCGCTGGTCGGGCTGCAGCAGCTGACCAGCACCGATTGTCCGGCACTCCCGAGTGAGATGACCCCAGTACCTCAGTTGAAAATGCAGAAATCGCCGGTCTTCTGTGTCGCTCACGCTGGGAGATGGAGACTGAAGCTGTTCCTATTCGGCCATCTTGCTCCGCCCATCTATTTTTTTTTCTCTTGTCTGATTGCTTTGGCTGGGACTTTCAGTACTATGTTGAATAGAAGAGGTAAAAGTGAGCATGCTCCTCTTGTTGCAGTTCTTAGGGGAAATGCTTTCAACTTTTCTCTGTTCAGTATAGTGTTGGCTGTGGGTTTGTCATAGATGTCTTTATTACCTTAAGTTATGTCCCTTCTATACCAGTTTTACTGAGGGTTTTAATCAGAAAGAGCTGGTGAATTTTGTCAAATGCTTTTTCTGTGTCTATTGAGATGATCATGTGATTTTTGTTTTTAATTCTGTTTATGTGGCATATCACATTTACTGACTTATGTGTGTTAAACAATCCCTACATCCCTGGTATGAAACCCACTTGATCAGGTGGATTATCTTTTTGATATGCTGTTGGATTCAGTTAGCTAGTATTTTGCTGATGATTTTTGCATCCTATGCTCATCAGGGATAATGGTCTGTAGTTTTCATTTGTGTATTATGTCCTTCCCTAGCTTTGGTATAAGGGTGATACTGGCTTCATAGAATGATTTAGGGAGAAGTCCTTCTTTCCCTATCTTTTGGAATAGTGTCAATAGGATTGGTACCACTTCTTCTTTGACTACCTGTTAGAATTCAGCTGTGAATCTGTCTGGTCCTGGGCTTAATTTTTGTTGGTAGTTTTTAAATTACCATCTCAATCCTGCTATTTGTTATCAGTCTGCTCAAAGATTCTACATCTTCCTGGCTTACTCTAGAAGGGTTGTATATTTTCACAAATTTATCTGTCTTCTCTAGGTTTTCTAGTATGTATGTAAAGGTGTTCATAGTAGCCCTGAATAACCTTCTGTATTTCTGTGGTATCAGTTGTAATATTTCCCCATTTTGTTTTTATTTGAGCTTATTTGGATCTTCTCTCTTCTTTTCTTCATTAATCTTGCTAGTGGTCTATCAATTTTATTTGTCTTTTCAAAGAACCAGCTTTTTGTTTCATTTATCTTTTGTATTATTTTGTTTTAATTTCATTTACTTCTGCTCTGATCTTTGTTATTTTTTTCTTCTGCTAGGTTTGGGTTTAGATTGTTCTTGTTTCTCCAGTTCCATGAAGTGTGACATTAGACTGTCTATTTGTGCTCTTTCAGACTTTTTAATGTGGGCATTTAATTAATGCTATAAACTTTCCTCTTAACACTGCTTTTGCTGTATCCCAGTGGGTTTAATAGGTTGTGCCACTATTATTACTCAGTTCAAAAAACTTTCAAATTCCCACCTTGATTTCATCGTTTACCCCATGGTCATTCAGGAGCAGGTTATTTGATTTCCATGTATTTGTATAGTTTTGAAGATCCCTTTTGGAGTTGATTTCCAATTTTATTCCACTGTCATTGGAGAGAGTACTTGATATAATTTTGATTTTCTTAAATTTTTTGAGACTCATTTTGTGGCCTATCATATGGTCTATCTTGAAGAATGTTTCATGTGCTGATGAATAGAATGTATATTCCGCAGTTGTTGGGTAGAATGTTCTATCAATATCTGTTTAGTCCACTTGTTGCAGGGTATAGTTTAAGTCCATTTTGTTTGCTCACTTTCTGTCCTGATGACCTGTCTAATGCTGTCAGTAGAGTATTAAAGTACCCACTATTATTGTGTTGCCATCTATCTCATCTCTTAGGTTTAGTAGTAATTTTTTATAAATTTGGGAGCTCCAGTGTTAGGTGGGTATATATTTAGAATTGTGGTATTTTTCTCTTGGACAAGCTTTTTATCATTATATAGTGTTCCTCTTTGTCTTTTTTAACTGCTGTTGCTTTTTTTTAAATTGTACTTTAAGTTCTAGGGTACATGTGCACAATGTGCAGGTTTGTTACATTTGTATACATGTGCTGTGTTGGTTTGCTGCACCTGTTAACTTGTCATTTACCTTAGGTATTTATCCTAATGCTATCCCTCCCCCATCCCACCACCCCATGACAGGCTCTGGTGTGTGATGTTCCCCACCCTCTGTCCAAGTGTTCTCATTGTTCAATTCCCACCTATGAGTGAGAACATGCAGTGTTGGTTTTTCTGTCCTTGTGATAGTTTGCTCAGAATGATGATTGCCAGCTTCGTCCATGTCCCTACAAAAGACATAAACTCATCCTTTTTAATGGCTACATAGTATTCCATGGTGTATATGTGCCACATTTTCTTAATCCATTCTATCATTGATGGACATTTGGGTTGGTTCCAAGTCTTTGCTATTGTGAATAGTGCTGCAGTAAATATACGTGTGTATGTGTCTTTAGAGCAGCCTGATTTATAATCCTTTGGGTATATACCCAGTAATGGGATGGCTGGGTCAAATGGTATTTCTAGTTCTAGATCCTTGAGGAATCACCACACTGTCTTTCACAATGGTTGAACTAGTTTACACAGCCACCAACCGTGTAAAAGCGTTCCTATTTCTCCACATCCTCTCCAGCACCTGTTGTTTTTTACTGACTTTTTAATGATCACAATTCTAACTGGTGTGAGATGGTATCTCATTGTGGTTTTGATTTGCGTTCCTCTGATGACCAGTGATGATAAGCATTTTTTTCATGTGTCTGTTGGCTCCATAAATGTCTTCTTTTGAGAAGTGTCTGTTCATATCATTGGCCCACTTTTTGATGGGGTTGTTTGATTTTTTTGTTGTAAATTTGTTTAAGTTCTTTGTAGATTCTGGATATTAGCCCTTTGTCAGATGGGTAGATTGTGAGATTTTTCTCCCATTCTGTAGGTTGCCTCTTCACTCTGATGGTAGTTTCTTTTGCTGTGCAGAAGCTCTTTAGTTTAATTAGATCCCTTTTGTCTATTTTGGCTTTTGTTGCCGTTGCTTTTGGTGTTTTGTCATGAAGTCCTTGCCCATGCCTATGTCCTTTATGGTATTGCCTAGGTTTTCTTCTAGGGTTGTCATGGTTTTAGGTCTAACATTTAAGTCTTTAATCCATCTTGAATTAATTTTTGTATAAGGTATAAGGAAGGGATGCAGTTTCAGTTTTCTACATATGGCTAGCCAGTTTTCCCAGCACCATTTATTATATAGGGAATCCTTTCCCCATTTCTTGTTTTTGTCAGGTTTGTCAAAGACCAGATGGTTGTACATGTGTGGTGTTATTTCTGAGGCCTCAGTTCTGTTCCATTGGGCTATATCTCTGTTTTGGTACCAGTACCATGCTGTTTTGGTTACTGTAGCCTTGTAGTATAGTTTGAAGTCAGGTAGTGTGATGCCTCCAGCTATGTTCTTTTTGCTTAGGATTGTCTTGGCAATGCAGGGTCTTTTTGTGATTCCATATAAACTTTAAAGTAGTTTTCTCCAGTTGTGTGAAGAAAGTCATTGGTAGCTTGATGGGGATGGCATTGATTCTATAAATTACCTTCAGCAGTATGGCCGTTTGCATGAGACTGATTCTTCCTAGCCATAGGCATGGAATGTTATTCCATTTGTTTGTGTCCTCTTTTATTTCACTGAGCAGTGGTTTGTAGTTCTCCTTGAAATGTCCTTCAAATCCCTTGTAAGTTGGATTCCTGGGTATTTTATTCTCTTTGTAGCGATTGTGAATGGGAGTTCATTCATGATTTGGCCCTCTGTTTGTCTGTTATTGGTGTATAAGAATGCTTGTGATTTTTTTCACATTGATTTTATATCCTGAGACTTTGCTGAAGTTGCTTGTCAGCTTAAGGAATTTTGGGGCTGAGACAATGGGGTTTTCTAAATATACAATCATGTCATCTGCAAACAGGGACAATTTGACTTCCTCTTTTCCTGACTGAATACCTTTTATTTCTTTCTCCTGCCTGATTGCCCTGGCCAGAACTTTCAACACTATGTTGAATAGGAGTGGTGAGAGAGGGCATCCCTGTCTTGGGCCAGTTTTCAAAGGGAATGCTTCCAGTTTTTGCCCATTCAGTATGATACTGACTGTGGGTTTGCTCTTATTATTTTGAGATATATTCCATCAATACCTAGTTTATCAAGAGTTTTTAGCATGAAGGGCTGTTGAATTTTGTCAAAGGTCTTTTCTGCATCTATTGAGATAATCATGTGGTTTTTGTCTTTGGTTCTGTTTATGTGATGGATTACGTTCACTGATTTGCATATGTTGAACCAGCCTTGCATCCCAGGGATGAAGCCAGCTTGATCTTGGTGGATAAGCTTTTGGATGTGCTGCTAGATTCAGCTTCCCAGTATTTTATTGAGGATTTTTGCATTGATGTTCATCAGGGATATTTGTCTAAAATTATCTTTTTTTGTTGTGTCCCTGCCAAGGTTTGGTACCAGGTTGATGCTGGTCTCATAACATGAGTTAGGGAAGATTCCATCTTTTTCTATTCATTGGAATAGTTTCAGAAGGAATGGTACCAGCTCCTCTTTGTACCTCTGGTAGAATTCAGCTGTGAATCTGTCTGGTCCTGGACTTTTTTTTTGTTGGTAGGCTATTAATTATTGCCTCAATTTCAGAGCCTGTTATTGGTCTATTCAGCAATTCAACTTCTTCCTGGTTTAGTCTTGGAAGCGTGTATGTGTCCAGGAATTTATCCATTTCTTCTAGATTTTCTAGTTTATTTTCATAGAGGTGTTTATAGTATTCTCTGATGGTAGTTTGTATTTCTATGCGATCGGTGGTGATAACCCCTTTATGATTTCTTGTTGCGTCTATTTGATTCTTCTCTTTTTCTCCTTTATTAGTCTTGCTAGTGGTCTATCAATTTTGTTGATCTTTTCAAAAAACCAGCTCCCGGATTCATTGATTTTTTAAAGGGTTTTTTGTGTCTCTATCTCCTTCAGTTCTGCTTTGATCTTGGTTATTTCTTCCCTTCTGCTAGCTTTTGAGTTTGTTTGCTCTTTCTTCTCTAGTTCTTTTAATTGTGATATTAGGGTGTCGATTTTAGATATTTCCTGTTTTCTCTTGTGGGCATTTGGTGCTATAAATTTCCATCAATACACTGCTATAAATGTGTCCCAGAGATTCTGGTATGTTGTGTCTTTGTTCTCATGGCTTCAAGGAACATGTTGATTTGATTATTTACCCAGTAGTCATTCAGGAGCATGTTTTTCAGTTTCCATGTAGTTGAGCAGTTTTGAGTTAGTTTCTTAGTCGTGAGTTCTAATTTGATTGCACTGTGGTCTGAGAGATAGTTTGTTGTGATTTCTGTTCTTTTACATCTGCTGAGGAGTCCTTTACTTCCAACTATGTGGTCAATTTTGGAATAAGTGTGATGTGGTGCTGAGAAGAATGTATATTCTGTTGATTTGGGTGGAGAGTTCTGTAGATTTCTATTAGGTCTGCTTAGTGCAGAGCTGAGTTCAAGTGCTGGATATCCTTGTTAACCTTTTGTCTCATTCATCTGTCTCATATTGATAGTGGGGTGTTCAATTCTCCCATTATTATTGTGTGGGCATCTAAGTCTCTTTGTAGGTCTCTAAGGACTTGCTTTATGAGTCTGGGTGCTCCTGTATTGGGTGCATATATATTTAGGAGAGTTAGCTCTTCTTGTTGAATTGATCCCTTTACACTATGTAATGGTTTTCTTTGTCTCTTTTGATCTTAGTTGGTTTAAAGTCTGTTTTATCAGAGACTAGGATTGTAACCCCTGCTTTTTTTTGTTTTCCATTTGCTTGGTAGATCTTCCTCCATCCCTTTATTTTGAGCCCATGTGTATCTCTGCATGTGAGATGGGTCTCCTGAATACAGTACACTGATGGGTCTTGACTCTTTACCCAATTTTCCAGTCTGTGTCTTTTAATTGGAGTATTTAGACCATTTACATTTAAGGTTAATATTATTATGTATGAATTTGATCCTGTCATTATGATGTTAGCTGTTTTTTTGCTCATTAGTTGATGTAGTTTCTTCCTAGCATCAATGGTCTTTAGAATTTGGCATGTTTTTGCAGTGGCTGGTACCAGTTGTTCCTTTCCATGTTTAGTGCTTCCTTTGGGAGCTTTTGTAAGGCAGGCCTGGTGGTGACAAAATCTCTCAGCATTTGTCTGTAAAGGATTTTATTTCTCCTTCACTTATGAAACTTAGTTTGGCTGGATATGAAATTCTGGGTTGAAAATTCTTTTCTTTAAGAATGTTGAATATAGCCCCCACTCTCTTCTGGCTTGTAGAGTTTCTGCTGAGAGATCTGCTGTTAGTCTGATGGGCTTCCCTTTGTGGGTAACTCGACCTTTCTTTCTGGCTGCCCTTAACACTTTTTCCTTCATTTCAACCTTTGTGAATCTGATAATTATCTGTCTTGGGGTTGCTTTTCTTGAGGAGTGTCTTTGTGGTGTTCTCTGTATTTCCTGAATTTGAATGTTGGCCTGACTTGCTATGTCAGATAAGTTCTTCTTCATAATATCCTGAGGAGTGTTTTCCAGCTTGATTCCATTCTCCCTGTCACTTTCAGGTACACCAATCAAACATAGGTTTTTTTTTTTTTTTTTTTTTTCACATAGTCCCATATTTCTTGGAGATTTGTTCATTGCTTTTTACTTGTTTTTCTCTAAATTTCTCTTCTCACTTCATTTCATTGATTTGATTTTCAATCACTGATACCTTTTCTTCCACTTGATCAAATTGGCTACTGAAGCTTGTGCATGCAATCGTGTAGTTCTTGTGCCATGGTTTTCAGCCCCATCAGGCCATTTAAGGTCTTCTCTACACTGTTTCTTCTAGTTAGCTATTTGTCTAATTTTTTTCAAGGGTTTTAGCTTCCTTGCGATGGGTTCGAACATTCTTTTGCTTGTAGAAGTTTGTTATTACCGACTTTCTGAAGTCTACTTCTGTCTACTCATCAAAATCATTCTCCGTCCAGCTTTGTTCCCTTGCTGGTGAGGAGCTGTGATCCTTTGGAGGAGAAGGGGTGCTCAGTTTTTAGAATTTTTGGCTTTTCTGCTCTGGTTTCTCCCCATCTGTGTGGTTTTATCTACCTTTTGTCTTTCATGATGGTGACCTACAGATGGGGTTTTGGTGTGGATGTTGTTTTCGTTGATGTTGATGCCATTCCTTTCTGTTGGTTAGTTTTCTTTCTAAAAGTCAGGTCCCTCAGCTGCAGGTCTGTTGGAGTTTGCTGGAGGTCCACTCCAGACCCTGTTTGCCTGGGTATCACCAGCAGAGGCTGCAGAATAGCAAATATTGCAGAACAGCAATGCTGCCTGATTCTTCCTCTGGAAGGATTTTCATCTCAGAGGGGCACCTGGCTGTATGAGGTGTCAGGCAGCCCCTACTGGGAGGTGTCTCCAAGTTAGGTTACATGGGGTCAGGAACCCACTTGAGGAGCAGTCTGTCCATTCTCAGAGCTCAAACACCGTGCTGGGAGAACCACTGCTCTCTTCAGAGCTGTCAGATAGGGATGTTTAAGTCTGCAGAACTTTCTGCTGCCTTTTATTCAGCTATGCCCTGCCCGCAAAGGTGGAGTCTACAGAGGCAGGAGGCACTCCTTCAACTGAGGTGGGCTCCACCCAGTTTGAGCTTCCTGGCTGCTTTTTTTTAACCTACTCTAGCCTCAGCAGTGATGGACCCCCCTCCCCCAGCCAGGCTTGCCGCCTCACAGTTTGATCTGAGTTGCTACACTAGCAGTGAGCAAGGCTCCATGTACATGGGACCAGCAGAGCCAGGCAAGGGATATAATCTCCTGGTGTGCTGTTTGCTAAGACCATTGGAAAATTTAGGTGGCAGTGTCCCAATTTTCCTGGTTACAGTCTGCCACAGCTTCCCTTGGCTGGGAAAGGGAAATCCCTTGACCCCTTGTGCTTCCCGGGTGAGGTGATGCCCTGCTCTGCTTTGGCTCACCCTCTGTGGGCTGCACCCGCTGTCCAACCAGTCCCAGTGAGATGAACCAGGTACCACAGAAATCACTCATCTTCTGTGCCGATCACCCTGGGAGCTACAGACTGGAGCTGTTCCTATTCAGTCATCTTGGAACCACCTCTCCCTGCTGTCACTTTAAAGTTTGTGTTGTCTGATATAAGAATAGCTACTTTTGCTCACTTTTTGTGTCCATTTGCATGGAATATATTTTTCCACTCTTTTGAGTTTATGTGAGTCCTTAGGTGTTAGGTGAGTCTCCTGAAGACAGCAAAAACTTGGTTGGTGAACTCTTATCCATTCTGCCATTCCGTGTCTTGTAAGTGGAGCATTTAGGTCTTTAAATTCAATGTTATTATTGAGATGTGAGGTACTATTCTATTCACCATGCTTTTTGTTGCCTGAATACCTTGTTTTTCTTTGGCATTATGTTCTTGTTATGAACATGTAGGTCCTGTGAGATTTATGCTTTAAGGAGGTTTTATTTAGGCGTAATTCAAGGATTTGTTTCAAGATTTGGAGCTCCTTTTAACGGTTCTTGTAGTGCTGGCTTAGTAGTGGCAAATTATCTCAGCATTTGTTTGTCTGAAAAAGACTATATTTTTCCTTCATTTATGAAACTTAGTTTCACTGGATACAAAATTCTTGACTCATAATTGTTTCATTTAAGGAGGCTAAAAATAAGACCTCAATTTAATCTAGCTTGTAGGGTTTCTGCTGAGAAATCTGCTGTTAATCTGATACAGTTTCCTTTATAAGTTAAGTTATCTGATGCTTTTGCCTGACAGTTCTTAAGATTTTTTCCTTTGTCTTGACTTTAAATAACCTGATGACTATGTGTCTAGGTGATGAATTTCCCATGTATTCTTTGAGCTTCTTGTATTTGGATGTCTAGATCTCTAGCAAGGCCACAGAAGTTTTCCTTGATTATTCCCTGAAATATATTTTTCAGACTTTTAGATTTCTTTTCTTTCTCAGGAACACCAGTTATTCTTAGGTTTGAATGTTCAACATAGTCCCAAACTTCTTGGAGGCTCTGCTCATTTTAAAAAATTATTTTTCTTTAGCATGTTTTTAAAAAATTTATTTTTTTTTTTATTTTTACTTTTTATTATTATACTTCAAGTTCTAGGGTACATGTGCACAACATGCAGGTTTGTTACATATGTATACTTGTGCCATGTTGGTGTGCTGCACCCATCAACTCGTCAGCACCCATCAACTTGTCATTTACATCAGGTATAACTCCCAATGCAATCCCTCCCCACTCCCCACTCCCCATAATAGGCCCTGGTGTGTGATGTTCCCCTTCCTGAGTCCAAGTGATCTCATTGTTCAGTTCCCACCTATGAGTGAGAACATGCGGTGTTTGGTTTTCTGTTCTTGCGATAGTTTGCTGAGAATGATGGTTTCCAGCTGCACCCATGTCCCTACAAAGGATACAAACTCATCCTTTTTTATGGCTGCATAGTATTCCATGGTGTATATGTGCCACATTTTCTTAATCCAGTCTGTCACTGATGGACATTTGGGTTGATTCCAAGTCTTTGCTATTGTGAATAGTGCCGCAATAAACATACATGTGCATGTGTCTTCATAGCAGCATGATTTATAATCCTTTGGGTATATACCCAGTAATGGGATGGCTGGGTCATATGGTACTTCTAGTTCTAGATCCTTGAGGAATCGCCATACTGTTTTCCATAATGGTTGAACTAGTTTACAATCCCACCAACAGTGTAAAAGTTATTTTTCTTTGTCTGTAAAAATTATTTTTCTTTGTCTTTAACGGATTGAATTAATTTGAAGGCCTTGTCTTCAAGCTCTGAAATTCTTTCTTCTGCTTGTTCAGTTCAATTGCTGAGAATTTCCAGGGCATTTTGCATTTCTCTAAGTGTGTTCTTGATTTTCAGAAGTAGTGATTGTTTTATATTTATGGTATTTATTTCACTGAAGAATTTTCCTCTCATATTCTGTATCATGTTTTTGATTTCTTTAAGTTGAAATTTACCTTTCTCTGGTGCCTCTCTGATTAGCTTAATAATTGACCTTCTGAATTCTTTTTCTGGTAATTCAGAGATTTTTATCTTAGTTTGGATTCATTGCTGGTGAGCTGGTATGATCTTTTGGGGTATTAAAGATTCTGTTTTTTCATATTACCAGAATTGTTTTTTTGGTTCTTTCTCATTTGTGTAGACTATGTTAAGGGCTGCAGTTCAGATTCTTTTGTCCCATAGGGTTCTTCTTGATGTGATGTTCTCTCCCTTACCCTATGAATGGGGCTTCCCAAGAGCTGAACTTTAGTGATTGTTTTTGGTCTTGTGGGTCTAATCACCCAGTGGAGCTACTAGACTCTTGGCTGGTACTGGGGAGTGTCTGCAAACTGTCCTGTGATATGATCTATGTTCAGGTCTTGCAGCCATGGATACCTGCACCTGCACTGGTGGAGGTAGCAGGGGAGTGAAGCAAACTGTCTGAGGATCCTTGGTTGTGTTTTTGTTTAATGTGCTGATTTTGTGTTGGTTGGCCTCCAGCCAGGAGGTGGCACTTTCAAGAGCACATCAGAAAGATGCAAACTTGCCCTAGGGATGCCTCATTAAGTATTCAGGTTTTTCAGGTGGTGGGCAGGGCCACAGAGCTCCCAAGAGATTAGGACCTTGGTCTTCGGCTGCCAGCATGAGTAGAGAAAGGTTCGGGCAGGGATAGGGATGTGTGAACTCAGCCTCTCCTTGGGCAAAGCTTGATGTGGCTGTTGTGGGGGATGGGAGTGTGGATCACAGTCCGGTGGAGTTATATTCCTAGGAGAATTATGGTTGCCCCTGCTGCGTCATGCAGGTGACGAGGGAAGTGGGGGAAAGCCAGCAGTCATTAGCCTCTCCCTGCTCCCACACAGCCCACAGTCCTAAAGGTGGTCTCACTCCCACCATGACCCCAAACAGCACTGGGCCTATTTCCAGGCAGCCAGTGACCAGGGCTGAGAACTTGCCCCCGACCATGAACCTCCTCGTTGAGAAAGCAAGCTGACTCACAGGTTTTTCAGCATCTCAGGAAGCCTACAGTAGTGATTTAGTTCCTTCAGAGGGTCTGTGGATTTTCTTGGCTTTCCTGGTATGTTCCTGCAGTAGTTCTTGGAGCAAAATTTCAGGATGTGAGTCTCCACACACTGCTCTGTGTCTAAGCAGGAACTACAAGCTAATCCTGCCTCCTATCTGACATCTTAATCTGAATCATCTCTCTATTGTAATTAGTTTTGAGAACATTTTCTAAGTGGTATTTTTACTCCTCTGTATCATTATTGGGACTAATGTTTATTCTATGTGTCAATATAATTCTGTGTTCACATGACAGCCTGCACATTAGGTTGTCAGCTATCACTCATGTGTCATCCATTGTTGCTACATCCAAGAGCCACTGTCACCCCTTCTAGTTTAAATTCTCAAATATGAAGCAGTGGCTGTATGAGTCAGGCAGCGAAGTTTAGATTTCAGTGTGTCAGTAAACTAGGAGATAATTCTCATCTCGAATGCACAATTGAGTTAAGTGACCCAAAAGGACTTCAGAGATTAGCTTTTCAAAACTTGGTGAGTAGCATTCTTTCCCCTTTTCTGGACTAGTCCTTATTCTTCCTCATTGCCTGACTGTTCCTATTTGTTCCTTTGATCTTAGCCATGTCATCTGGGGGACCTTCTGGGACTCCTCTGCTAGGTCTCCTTTGCATTCATAACCCTCTGAACTTCCTGCATCACCACTTGATGCAGACTGTTACCATAATTTCTTATTAAATGTCTGTGTTTCTTGGCAGACTCATTGCAGGCTGGTACTGTGTTCATTAAGTTCTCCACAGCATCACCACATAGTGTTCTGCACATAGTAGATGCTTTATAGGGCTGGGCGCAGTGGCTCATGCTTGTAATCCCAGCACTTTGGGAGGCCTAGGTGGGTGGATCTCCTGAGGTCAGGAGTTCGAGACCAGCCTGGCCAACATGGTGAAACCCCGTTTCTACTAAAAATACAAAAATTAGCCAGGAGTGGTTGCAGGTGCCTGTAATCCCAGCTAGCCGGGAGGTTGAGGCAGGAGAATCACTTGAACCTGGGAGGTGGAGGTTGCAGTGAGCCAAGATCGTGCCATCACACTCCGGCCTGGGGGACAAAAGCGAGACTTCATCTCAAAAATAAATAAATAAATAAAATAAAATATCAAATAAAATAAAATAAATGCTTTATAAATATCTGTTTAATAAATTAATTGAACATTTCATATTTAAGTGGAAGCAAATGTAATTTCTGGCTCAGTAGGCCACGCAGCTACGGCCACAATAACCATTCAGGGCCTGAATAACAATCACAATGGAAACAAAATAATGATACCTTTAAGAGGAGCTTATGCTGCAAACTTTGGTGCAGAAGAAACATCACCTTAAATTATATATATGAAATTATCTTTATTTTTTAAGTTGCTACCCTGCCCTGCTAGCAGTAGGACATTAAAACTCAGTCACTATGGGGGTTTCTTTCCTTTTTCTGGGTGTTCCAGAATCTGGAAGGCTTATGTGGTTGGTACCTAGAGAAATGAGGAGGGCCTGTAATCTTCCGTCCATAATTGTTGCCATTGCTATTCTAATTGTTCAGACCCACTGCCTCAGAGGAAGGCATTTCTGCTGCCCGCAGGTCAAGAGGGGGCCAGGGGAATTTCCCTGGCCTAGACCCATGATGGCATCACAATAATCACCTCTGAAGTCTTGCTGCATCTTGTGGGATCTGATAATCTATCTCTGTTCTCTTCCCTATCCTGTGTAATCTCTCCCTTGCTCTTACGTCTATTGAAGCCACTTGCTTTCTCCTTTCTTTCCTAGCTGGATGTCCCAAGTTGTTCTTGGAAATAAAGACTCAGTAGAACATAAGCCAGCAACTATATTTGACTCTAAACAGTTCTGCTGTCTTTGCTGCAACACAAATACCTCTAGTGAGAAGATGCCCAAAGACCTAGCTATTTGTTTTAAATGGGCAAAGGGAAAAAAGGTAAAACCAAATGTCTATAAATTATAGAAAAATTATCCTGTACTTAGTGTTGACTTCATTTGCCCCCTGATGGAATCACTGGTATAGCAAGTAGGGCCATTCTATTCATTAAGTACCTGAGGTACAATGTGGGACTTACCAAGGACTTCAACCTGTGAAAAGGTTGAGAACTAAAAAAAAATTAATTGACTTTAAAATTAGAAAATAAAACTGTAAAACTGAAAGTATTAGCAAGTTTAATGGAAAGTCTATAAAATGTAATAACATGTTATCTTCATGAATTGCTAAATTTAGAATCCATAATAACTTGATTACATTTAAAGACAATTTATATGTTAGACTTTTCTCACTTCTCAAGATTTCCCAAGTATTCATAATGATTGCTAAGAAGGTATAACTAATAATAAATTAAATGAGTTATTCATAGTTACTTATAATTTTCCAAAAACAAAATGATAAAAAGCCCTTTGATTTTTACAAAGCAAAATGATATTTAATATGAAAACATTTTAATATGTTTGATATGTTGTGGGAGGAAATCGTGAATTTCTAAAATTTGTAAAAATTTCCTGTACCCCCATCTCCCTCACTTCTCTGGCAGTATCTTTGGGATCTCTGAGTTTTCTAGAATCTCTGTTCTTTGAAAGGGTAATGCAATTCTGATGCTAACTACACAGTTACTGCAGACTTCACAGGTTAGTTACTATCCCGAACAAGATTACTCTCACTTCAGATGTCAGCCCCAAGCTTGGCAATTTCCAGGCCACCCATGCTTCTGACCAACAGGCTACAAATTTGGGGATTCTCACAACCTTCTCAGGTTTGCTAGTTTGCTAGAACTAGCAAAACTCACAAAAGTGCTATACCTATGCTCACAATTTTATTACAGAATACACAAATCAGGACCAACCAAATGAACAGAGGCATAGTGTGAGGGCTGGGAGGGCCCTGAACATGAAACTTCTATGTCCTTGAGCTGTATCGCCTTCTTGGTTCATCAGTGTGTAGCACCAATCAGGAAACTCACCTGAGCTTTTTGTGTCCACAGTTTCTACTGGGGTTTCATTATGTAGACGTGGCTGGTCTTTCTTGTAGGCCAGACCCTATCCTAAGTCATCTCATTAATAAAACCTCAGATATGGCTAAAGGGCCCACTAAAAATTTAAAGACAAACAAAGTTGGGAAATTCTAAGGATTTAGAGATTACCTCCCAGCAATCAGGGAAAAAAGTTAGTACTATTTTAATATTATATGTAATATATATATATAGCTCATTATATAATATACTATATATATAATGTGTAATGAATATATGCAGCCAAGAGAGCTAAGGGATATCACACTCAATGAGATGTATTTAGGGTTGTCTCCCTAAATGAGTGATATCCCCATTCACTTCACAATTATTTTCTTAGCTTCTTTAAAGAGTAACCTAACTTTTAAAGTTTTCTGAAGGCCCTCTCTCTTGAAGAACTTGAGTTAATGATTTTCAAGACTGCCTTAAAGAACTTTTGAGAGAAACTATAAGCGTGTCACTCTCAAAACCATTATTTTCCCAGTCTTAACTGTCCTTCCTCCTTAGAGACAGCTATTTCCTCTAGTTACAAAGCTCTTAAATGTCCTTCACCATTTCTGCCAGGAAATCTTGAAAACTGGATTATTCATAGATCTATAGTTTGCTAGAACTTCTGCAAATTGTAAAGTGTCACACCCTCCTCTGGTATAATACAAATGAGGCCTTTGCAGGGATCTAGTTAAGCAGGCCAATATTTTTTATAAAAATTTTAAAATTGTACTTTAAGTTCTGGGATGCATGTGCGGAACGTGCAGGTTTGTTACATAGGTATACATGTGCCATGGTGGTTTGCTGCATCTATCAAGCCATCATCTAGGTTTTAAGCCCTGCATGCATTAGGTATTTGTTCCAATGTTCTGCCTCCCATTTCTCTCTACCCCACAACATGCCCTGGCATGTGATGTTCCCCTGCCTGTGTCCATGTGTTCTCATTGTTCAGTTCCCACTTATGAGTGACAATATGCGGTGTTTGGTTTTCTGTTCCTGTGCTAATTTGCGGAGGATAATGGTTTCCACTCTCATCCATGTCCCTGCAAAGGACATGAACTCATTCCCTGATATGGCTGCATAGTATTCCATGGTGTATATGTGCCACATTTTCTTTATCCAGTCTATCACTGACGGGCATTTGGATTGGTTCCAAGTCTTTGCTATCAAGACACATGCACAAGCTGGTAAATCTTAGGTGACATAATCACAATGCACTTTAGAAAAATCCTAAAATTTTACAATTTGTGGTTAAAAAAAAAAAAAAAAACTAAACCAAAAAACCCCAAGCAAATAAAACAAAATAAATAACAGCATATTTTCAAACCAATTAAGTTAACTTCTCCTTGGATTGAATGGCATCTTTACATCTCCATGGTGCTGGAGTTATTATAGCCTGCTGTATGTGATGAAGGCAAGAAAGATGCTTCTGGTGGAATTATAAAGATTGCCAGGAGACATGCCACATGGCTCCCTGCATATCTGACTCTTGTTTCCTATTATTTGTTTTCCCTCCATGTGAACTTCAGTGTCTATTTTGTTATTAGTTTTTCATCCAATTTCTGTGACCCCACAACTTAAAAAAATTATAGTTAAAAAGCTATTAAATTCACTGATTTAACCATTTTAAGTGTGCAGTTCAATAGTGTTAAGTATATTGACATTGTTGTGCAAGAGATCTGTAGAACTTTTTGATCTCATAATGCTGAATCTCTATACCCAATAAACACAAATCCCTCGTCATCCCTCCCTCAGCCCATGGCAACCTCTCTTCTACCTCCTGTTTCTACAGTTTTGACTTTAGATACTTCATTTGAGTGAAATCATATAGTATTTGTCTTTGTGACTATCTTATTTCATTTAGCATAATACCCTCAAGGTTCATCCATGTTATAGCATGTGACAGGATTTCCTTCTTTTTAAAAGCTTCATTATATTCCATTGCTTGTAGGTACCACACTTTCTTCATCCATTCATCTGTCTGTGGACATTTTGGTTGCTTCTACCTTTTGGCTGTTGTGAATAAGCCTGCAATGGATGAACATACAATTGATTGACACATATTTTTGGACATTATCTACTAGGCAGGATTGAGATCTGATATGGAAACCAGCATTCTGTTAATAGCAGTAGCAGACAACAAGAAGAAAGCATGGAAATCTCCAAATTATCTGAAAAATTTTTTTGATACATTTTGCGTAACCATTACCCAAAATTGGTGTTTGCTGTTTTAATAAATCAATTTGACATAAAATTTATATTATTTACCCTTTGTAAATGATAACTTAAGGAATGTGTTTAACTTAACAATTTGTTATGTGAGGAATTGCTTTTAAGATTATTAAATTACAAAATATTTTCAGTAGGGAAATGCTATTTTGTTCTTCTTAAACCTTAAAAACAATATGACTCCTTTTTCCAAGGGTCTAGTTAAGACTTTACTTGCTGAGCTGATACTAAATAGCTGAGCTGTGAATCTGAGAGATAGCTGACCCTCAGGTAGAGTGGTAGAACAGTGAATAAACCAGAAAAGAATGCAGGGTCTGGGATTAGATCTTCTTCTTTTTTTAATTTCGTAAAGCATTTTATTGCAGTAAAAAATATATATAATAACATTTCCCATTGTAACTATTTTTAAGTTGACAATTAAGTGACACTAATTACATTTGCAATATGGTGCAACCCTCACCACTTTCAATTTCCAAAGTTTCTAAGCAGAAACTCTGTATCCATTAAGCAATAACTTTCTGTTCTCCACTCTCCCATCCCCTAATAACCTCTGATGTACTTTATGCTTCTGTGAATCTGCCTGCTGTTGAGATTCCATATCAGTGGAATCATACACTATTTGCCATTTTGTGTCTAGCTAATTTCATTTAGCATAATGTCGTTAAGGTTTATCCATGTTGTAGCATGTATCAGAACTTCATGGAATTAGGTCTTCTTATAGATCATACTTACCTCTTAGCCCTGTATGTTCCTGGACAAGCTGGGTAGCCTCTCACAGTCTTTATGTCCTCCAGTGAAGTTTCTCTCATGAAGTTATTTGGATAATCAAGTAAAGTAATGCCAGTGAAATATTTTATAAACTGTCAATTGCTAATATCCATGCTAGTTGCTCTAATTGTAATAACTCTCCTTTATAAGTATCTTTATAGCAGAGATCTCTTTATAAGTATCTTTATAGCAGAGATCTTAAGATCTCTGATATAAAAGCTCACATCCCAGGACTGCTCCCCTGACATGAAAACACAGGGAGATCAGCCTTCCAAAGATGTCAGAAGCTGGAGGCAGCATCTGGAAATATAAAATAGAGAACTGGAATTCATTTAATACAATCCTACAAAAAGGAAAGAATTTATACCTTTGGAAATAAAATTTAACTTGCCTGCAATCCATAAAAGCAGAGTTATATTTGTCATTCTGAGCTAACTTGGGCTTTCAAAATATCTGAAATGTTATTCTGCTATTTAATATTTCCTAAAGGATCTCCACTTCAGCTCAGTTCTATGAAGTCACGTTCCATTTTAACCCAAATTGCAAGTTTCCTTTCCAATCCTTTAACAGAAAGTGATAATAGCCAAGAGAAAATTCTCTGAGACTGATAAATCAGGAAGTTTTGGCAGAATGAAAGAGACAGAGAGAGAGTGAGAGAGAGAGAGAGACAGAAAGAGAGAGAGAGAGAGAGAAAGAGAGAGAGAGAGAACAAGCATGTGTATTTCATGCATCCATCTGGGAACTTTCAGAAACTTGGGATCATTTCATCAGTTTTTTTTTAAATGGGTATGGAGACTCACCCCTCTTCCCTGGTGAAGTAAAATTACTTTGGATATATTAAAATTGCCACTGGTGAGAGGTGTGTTTATCTAATTTCATAATATAACAATAGGTCTTTCAACTTCTTCCAAGTCCGTATTGATTTTAGCTAAATTATATTTAGGGTGGGAGACAAGACATCTTGACTTAGTGATCCTTATTATTCCCCAAGATGTTGTTTGTTGTTTTTTTCTTTTTTGACAGTCAGCAGTTTGGGGAAAGTAAGAAGAGTTCAGTCTACCCAGAGGGCAGTAGTGCTGCCTGTGAGCAGTTCGACTGTGTCTTGCTGCAGGGAAATAATCCCTGCATGTTGTGTAGGACCCACCCAGAGGTGCAAAGGGCCCAATAAAGCAGCATGCGATGCAGGCTGTAGCTTAACTGGGTCAGTCCTTAGCACCAGAATCTTGCCTGAAAGTATTAGTTTGAATCCATCAGATCTGTATATTTTTATAAAGTGACATCCAGGGAGGTTTTACATTTTGATTTTATTAAGACAACAAAGGATGAAATAAAAATGAATTTATTCTATGAAATGGGAATTATATGCTATTTATAGACAATATATAGCAATGTATTGTAACTCATGTTCAGAAAAAATCTCATTCATGGAGATGATTATTGAAACCAGGCATCTTGATTTAAATAAATTGAGGAAACACTGGCTTAAAGTTAAGCATTTCTCTTTGCAGCAAGACTTAGGCTCTTTAACATGCCAATGTCAGTCTTGAAGCTCCAAGAAAACTGAAGATACTTTTTATTTTGTGGAGTTCCTCTTAGAACAAAATGCATAGAACTATATGCCTCATAGAACTATATGCAGCTCCTACAGCCATTTCTGTCAAATACTAGAGACTCTGCTATACAGTTAATTTAAACAGTTATAAACAACTACATGTAATATACTATGGGGTTTTGATATAAACTGTGAATTTCTTTTGTGTCATGATTGGTAGAAGAATCAGCCTGGTATAAAGAAAGTATTTCTGTCTTCTTTAGATTTGGTTGTCTTTGTTACCTGTTGACTTCTACATCCACCTCAACCCCATCTTGTTTCATTGTCTGCCTTGCATTTGCAGTGTCCTTTATCAAAGCCTTTAATATTAATTGCAGATAATCCTCAGTTCCTCAGTCTGTAATTACTCCAAATCCAAATTTGTGTTAAGTACAAAGCTTCAATGACAATTTCTAAGGAGGTTTTGCTTTCTTCTGATGTACCCTGCAAAATGCCTGTAACTTGTTAGCTAGAGTTAATAGAGTTGCATCTGCAACTTTATGCTTGCTTTCTGTCTGTATTCCACATACCTTCTTTGAACCATACCTTAAGTGAATAAAGCATTATCTAATTTCTTAAACTTTCACCTAAAACATAACTGAGCAAATCTTTCAAATTCAAAAAAAAATACAATTTGCTGCTTTTTTAGAAATTAAGAGAGGTACTTTTCCTCTGCTAGATACTCAGAAAGTACCTATTCTTAGTCTTTAAAAGAGTGTCCATATTCCTTTTGGTGTCCAGCAACCACTCACCTACCAGCACCTCAATTTCCTTTGGATTATCACTTCAAGCATTGTGTTGGCCTCAGTGGAATGATGTACCAGTACTTAAGCTATTGTCTCTCAGCTCTTTTCTACTCTGCTATGCCTGGCTCTGTGAGACTGGGGCAAGGATTATACACATTAATATCTTTCCTTTGTCAGATGACTTCCTGTTTATAGGGGACAATAGAAGGAGACTAGAAGACAGGAGAGGGGAGAAGGAACCTGCTATTTGCTGTTTACTGGTCACAAGTTCTGTCTTCAGAGCCCTGGTGTTGGTGCAGCAGCAGTGTCTTCTGGTGTTCGGCTTCTTGCAACACTCCCACAACCAGGCTGAGGTGCACCCACAGCAGCCTGACAGATCACCTTCCCCTCAGAGGTCTGAGTCCAGAATTACAGGCTCTTCTTCCAGCTGTTGAGACACTAGCAGCAGCTGGACTCTGCTGTCTTCTTCAGATATTAAGTTTCACTGACAGAGGGTTTCTCCTGGCTTCTAGACTCGAATAACTCAACCCCTTCACTTTGTTCTGGCAGCCCTAGGATGGCAAATGCTTTCTGCAGCTATTAACTTTGTGTCTCTTCAGCATTATTATGTGATTTTTTTAGTCCTCCAATTGCCTATATTAAAATCTCTTTGTTAACGTAGCGTGGCTTCTGCTTTCCTGAGTGAACTCGAAGGTGGAGAGTAAATCCTGGTGTCTCTCTAAATAAAAGTTAGAACCCTAGAGTCTAGGTTGTCCTTCTCCTACCCTAGCACAGCTAGTCTGTGTCCACAAGCTGAACACAGATAATCAAACACTTTTTAATGAGCTTCTGAATCTTGAAAAGGCTCAAAATAAATAATAGTAGGAGTTTGTTCATCATGCCAGGGAAAATTGACTTTCCTCTTCTTGTTATGAGGCTTTTCCTAAGGGTCCTGTTTCCTAGCCATCTGAAGCTCCTTTAATGGCTTTTGTTAAGCCTGGTTCTCTGGCCTTCATTCAAGTCTGTGATTCCCCTGACAGTGTTCCAAAAATGTCCCACCTTAGCCAGAATCATATTTAGCTGTCTTCAGCCAAGGAATGCTTTAAAATGTATTTAAAATTTAGTTGCATCACTACCATCTTTACTATACTAAGGATGAGAATCTTCTAGTTTCATAGGATTTCCTTCCTCCCTCCCTCCCTCCCTCCCTTCCTTCCTTCCCTCCCTCCCTCCCTCTTGAAGCTCCCCTCAGAAAGAATAGATTGTAGCTGGTGGTAAAATTTCTCTCTGTCTGACCTTTAAAATTGTCAGATTTTTAGTCCCTTTTTCCTGTGAGTTAATCTTTCCTAGATGCAGAGAAGGTAGGTAAGGTATGTGTGTGTGTTGCGGGGGTGGCCTCAAAGAAGACTACTTGCATCTGTAGATTTCCTCTAAGGATGCAATCTCCTCTACAATAAGATGGCTTTTCCAAGCCATTCCCGTGTCTGCAGCCCCTCTGAATAGCAGTATCCAAATATGCCAAATAAATATATTTTGGGGTGGCATATTTTTGTTTTCTTCACAGAGACCTGCCCTCACCAAATCTGGCCAAATGTGCCAGATCCTTGATGTTAGACCTCCCAGACTCTAGAACTATGAGAAATAAATTTCTATTATTTACAAGTTACCCAGTTTGTGGTATTTTGTTAGAGCAGCAGAAATGGACCAAGTCAAAGATATTACTTAACCTTCACTTACCTTTATCTGATACCCTTGTTTTCTTTACATAGATCCCAGTTTCCAACCTATATAATTTTCTTCTTCCTGAATTCCTTTAAGATTTCTTAAAGGACAGGTCTACTGGTGATGAATTCTCTTCGTTTTTGTTTGTCTGAGAAAGCTTTTTTTTTTTCCTCCTTCACTATTGATAGATAGTTTTCTGGGTAGAGAATTCTAGGTTTGGTGACTTGTTTTCTTTTTGCGTGGTTTCTGACAAAATGTCTTCTGTAATTCTCCTGTAAATACATTTTTTATTTATTTAAATTTTTAACCTCTGGCTTCTTCCAATATTTTCTCTTTGCATTTTGTTGTTTTCAGTTTGAATATGACAGGAATAAGTGTTAGTTGATTTTTTTCTGGATATGTAGTTTGGTGTTTGTCATTAATTTGGGGAAGTTCTTGGCAATTATTATTTCAAATATTTTTTTCCGGATATGTAGTTTGGTGTTTGTCATTAATTTGGGGAAGTTCTTGGCCATTATTATTTCAAATATTTTTTTCCATTATGTTCTCTCTATTCTCCTTACACATTACACCTTTTGAAATGTATCTCATAGTTCTTCGATGTTATATTCTGTTTTTTTTTTTTTTTTCGCCTTGTTTTGTTTTTCATTCTGTTTTTCTCTTTGTATTTCAGTTTGGAAAATGTCTAGTGACATCCCAGGTTAACAAAAGAACAATAAATTTTTAGAGAAGTGACAAACAAATGAAAAGGTCTTTGTGTTTCTGGGGCAGCAAAATGTGGGAAGGTAACTATATGGGGGAACTAATGTAAAATAAAGGCTAGTTAGTAAAATTTATTATGTAGATTTCTCTGGGTTGATATAGGATCTAAACTTGCTCTTCATGATTAACTTTTATCCTTCCTGGTAGTGAGGGGGTGGGGACAACTTTACAAACTATGTCCTGCTTTTAGACAAATAAGGAGAGGGCAGAGGGCATTTCTTGTATCTGCTTCTCAATAGCCTTCAGATCAAAATAATGAAGAAACGATAAGTGGCTGAGAGAAAGGAAGCAAATAAAACCGAAGCAACTGCAAAGGGAAATTGTTCTTACTTTCATGACAGCCCATACCACCCTACTGTAGCCTCTGCCCATGTCCACTTTTAGAAATTAAGAAATAACTATCAATGCAAAAATCCTTGATCATTTTCGCTATAGTCATTACTATAGTTATCAACAGTATAGTCCCCTTATATAATTTTTTTTGAATTGACAATTGTCTATGGCCCCATGTATGCCTGGACTAACTCTCTTTTCATTTGCGATTCTGTGATAATCCAGCTAAGTATAACACTCTCATTCTAATCTTCTTAAAATCCAGTCATGAATAGTACACTTCCTTGTTCTAACACCTTGAAGAACCCTCTTTTGCCCAAAGGAAGAAACCTACATGCCGCATCACTCCTGTACACTTGGTATCTCTCCATTGATATATTGTTATGGGAATTTTGTGCCAACCAAACTCTTTGTTCTTTGAATATACCTACTTCTTCTTTTGACAATTAAATTTTTTTTTCTAGAAATGGGGTTTTGCTCTGTTGCCCAAGCTGGCCTCAAATTCTTGGGTTCAAGTGATCCTCCTGCCCCAATCTCCTGTGAATATGCCTACTTCTAGGCCTTATTCTGAATTGTCTTTCTGTCTGAAATTCTTTCACTGACAATTTTCCACTTATAAAGGCCAATTTCTTCACCCAATTCACATTTTTTACATTCACTGCAACCACTTTCTCACTATGCCAGCCCTCAATGATCATTCTACCTTTGGAAGTATACATCCATGTTGTCTGTGTCATGCATTCATAACTGAGCACCCACTACCTTCTATTTGTATGTATTTTTGTACACAGCTTCTTGTGTAGGGGAGAAAAACAAAATACTTTTCTTTCTATTCGTCTTAGGTTAATTTGCTGGAATGCTGTAAATTAGACTAACAAAAGACAAATTAATAAGAGAAAACTAAATAGAAGTTTATTAACATGTGAAGTATGTCAAGCACATGCAGAACGGTACCTAGAAATATATTAGTTAGGCAAATACAATTTATTAAATGAATTTTTGTTTTTGCTTTTCTATCTTTTACAATTTACCCCAGGTTTGCTTGGAGTATTATGAAAATTATGTCACAGCTAGAATGTTTTTTTATTTATCTTCCTGGGAAGACATTAAAGAATATTTGAACAAGTTGTGACAATTGATGGATTTCCTGGTTTCAGGCGTTAAATGAAATTATGAAATATATGAGTTACTTGTTATTCAGATATTCTTTGTTGCAAGTTCAAGAAATAATTATTAAAACCGAGAATTTGACATTTAAGTTATTTTAGTTGAGTAGATTTTAATTGCCTGCTAGTCTGTTTTTATTCAGTGTTATGCACTGCTTCTATACACAATGATTAAAATTAGAAGACAAAATACTCAGCATCAGAAATAAAACTTAAATTGGATATGCCATCATAACATTGCAGAGTTAGTACTGATGGGGTTCAGGACACTGTACCCAAAATGTGGCACCTTGGCATTTGAGGAAACAGTAGACAAAAGGAGGTCACTGTCCGACCTTCTTCTACACTTCTACCCTGAAGCAGGCCATGAAAGAATTCTTTGACTTTCCTCTCTGAATTGGTCATAAGACACTCTTTCCAGAGGTACCCTCCCTATACCTGGAGTAAAGGAACATCTTTATCCTTGAAGACACAGAGATGCCAAGAAGAATCTGAACAAACAGGCCTTGCTGAGGTCCTGCAGTTTATTACCATTAAACCATACACTTTTGGTCTCCAATCATACTTCGGCATGACTATCCATAAAAATACACAAGTTGGGCCGTGTGCAGTGGCTCATGCCTGTAATCCTAGCATTTTGGGAGGCCGAGGTGGTCAGATCACCTGAGGTCAGGAGTTCGAGACCAGCCTGGACAACATGGTGAAACCCTGTCTCTACTAAAAGTACAAAAATTAGCCAGGTGTGGTGGCAGGCGCCTGTAATCCCAGCTACTCAGGAGGTTGAGGCAGGAGAATCACTTGACTCCGGGAGGCGGGGGTTGTAGTGAGCCGAGATTGCACGACTGCACTCTAGCCTAGGTGATGGGGGTGAGACTCCATCTCAAAAAACCAACAAAAACCCCCCACGAATTTACCTGTTTCTTTGGGTTTTAATTTTCTTGTGAAGATTCTAATGTTATGTTAAACTTATATTAAATATATTTGTATGTTTTTCCCTTGGTCATAAAAAGGAACAAAATAATGGCATTCACAGCATCCTGGATGGAGTTGGAGACCATCACTCTAAGTGAAGTAATTCAGAAATGGAAAACCAGACATTGTAGGTTCTCACTCATAAGTGGGAGCTAAGCTATGAGGATGCGAAGGCATAAGGATTATACAATGGACTTTGGGGACACAGGGGAAAAGGTGTGAGGGGGATGAGGGATAAAAGACTGTGCACTGGGTACAGTGTACACTGCTTGGGCGATGAGTATACCAAAATCTCAGAAATCACTACTAAAAAAATCTTCATGTAGCCAAATACCACCTGTTCCCCAGAAACTATTGAAATAAATAAATAAATAAATAAATAAATAAATAAATAAATAAGTAAATAAATAAATAAATGTAATCTGTCTTTTATTATAGGGGTCTCAGCCATTACCTTGAGATGGATGAGGAAAAAAAATATTACTTTTTCTTCCCTCCCTTTGAATGTGTGCATTATAGGATGTGGAGTTGACTGGGATTGTTGCTGAAAGAGGAATTTAGGAAATCTATTTTAGGCCATTTGGTGAGCAGAAGCTTCCCCTACCCACCTCCTCTGCCCCACTCCCACCCAACCATTAAATCCCTGTAAAGAGCCTACGTGATTCATAACTAAGCTATTTTCAATTTACAAAATTGTTAGATTAAACAAAGGTCACCAATCCAAGAAGCTACCTCTGATGAAGCAGCACTAAGAGCTATGCTCTAGACTTCAGACTTCAAAAGAGCCATTTTTCTCACAGTTAGTAATAATAAACATTTCTGTACACAGCCTTTTATCACCCTGTATTTTTCTTAGTATCCCATAGATCCTCAAAGTTAATTGAACATGCACTCTCTAATTATCTAATTACTTCATGAAGCATGTCTCAATTAAGGGACTCCTGGCAACCTGCAGGCATTTAGCATGCTCTTTGGTGAAGTGCTCCCTCTACTGAGCGATTAGCAGTAATGAGTTCAACTGTCTCAAGAGCATAGGGACTATCCTTTTAGGCCTCCAATTGTACTGATGGTTTGCCACCCTGCCCCCACCCCATAATGTTTTCTGCCTGAAATGGAAAATGTATACTTCCCTGCAGAGCTTAAGATGTGAATCAAAATTTAGTTCCTGTGGATTGGAGTCAGATGCAAGCCTCTTATTTTTCTTTAAGGAACTGGAGACAATATGAATAGCTTTGGGTCCATTTTTAGCCCAACGGTTCTCAAACTTGTTTGTGAACTAGAATTTGCTGGAGAAGCTTGTTCAGTACAGATTCCTAAACTCCACCTGCAGAGATTGTGCTTCCTTTAGTGAGGAAAGGAGCTCAGGAATGTGCATCTTCCACAAGCAACCCAATGCATTCACATGCAGACATTTTGAGCAACAGGACAGCTCATCACTGGGCATTGGTTGTGTGGTTTGAGAGGGTCCATGACCAGTCCCCATGTTACACGGTTGTCTCTCGGTGTCTGTGGAAGATTGATTCCAGGACCCTAAAGTACATACCAAAATCCTGGGATGCTCAATCCTCCATTTGGCCCTCTGTGTCCTCAGGTTCCACATCTGCAGATTCAACCAACTGCAGATCAAAAGTCGGTCTTCCATATCCATGGAACAGATGTGGAGGGCTGACTGTAGTATAAATCTGTTGGTGAGGCTTTTTTCCTCCTGTTTTTCTCTCTCTCTCTCGCATAGGGAATGCCTAAATGTTAGTGGGAACAAATGAAAATAAAGAATATTAATATATTAGTATAATTCTGATAAAATAGATTACATTGAATAGGTATCAGAATGAGAAAATTATCTTTTTTATTTTAAAGATTTCTCCAAAAGATAACATTTTCTTTTTTCCCATTATTTATAGACACTCCAGCCCAATGGAGTTGCTTGTAATTTGCTCCAGCTCATACATTAATGACCTAGCTCCTAGTCCATTTTTGTTTCCACCATATCATGAGATCTGAATGTCACTCTTAATTTTAAGTTTTTATTATGACCAAAGTCACTGAGTTATTCTAGCCCACTGCTGGCATTTTAGACAGCAAGGATAAAAAAAGTAATATAATCATGAGCCTAGAGAAAAGTAAAATGCCAGTATTCCACCAAATAGATTAGTAATTATACTAGCAGAAATAAACGACAGACATGGCTTCAGGGGGTCCTTTTGATCTGTTCATGGTGGAAAAAAATGCTTAATGTGTTCATACAGGATTCTCAGTGACTTCTAGAAACTGCCTTTGTCATTGAAATACAGAGCAACCGCAGAGTAACAAGAATCAGACACTTCTGTTCTTGTAGTAGCTGTTTCATGTCATTTACAAATTCAGACCATTGAAACTGTCAAAGTAATTTAGTGACAATCTGATCAGTTTTAAACTCCAATGTTCCTTCCTTTTAGGAAGCACCATAACCTAACAAAAACACATTAAAAAATAGCTGCGGCATTTATTTCCCATTGTGTATTTTACAGTGTATAACACTGCAATGGCTTATATTGATAGCTGCTAATAAGTATTTTGCTTCTCACCAGAACCTTGCATCCCTTTTCTCTTATTAAAAATAGATATCTTTTAAAATGAATCAATTTCTCTTTCATTCTTTCTCCCTAACTCCCCTCCAAGAAAAAAAGTGACATTGATTTTATTTTTAATGTTCATTGAATTTTACGCACAATATATTCACATCAAAAGTTGTAAGAACATTTTGGGTTGTTTCACATCAAATTACAAATTCTCTTCAGATAATTGTCTATTGACTCTAGAGAAAACTGAAGTAATTTAATTCACTATAAAGAAGTTCTAGAGACAAAATGATTTAGTGTTATTAAATGATTTGAACCCAGCTATCTTATTTTGTTGAGAAATAAATGGTCAGAGCTTTCAAATATAATTGATCTGAGCGGGGACAAGGCATTAATATTCTTCAAAAACACCTGGGGGATTCTACTGCAGGGTTATGTAGCAAGCCCCTAGTTTAGGCAAATAGGAGCCACATACTGAGTTGGGTACCTTGCTTCTGAAGAAGATGAGGGATAGGTGAAATGGCTGTTGTTACAAGGACACAGAGGTCTGGTTAAAAGTTGAACAATAACTTTTCATTTATTTAAATTTCAGCTGGAAAAGATAGATTCTAAAAAAACAAAAAGACTGGAATATATAAAATGCACCCCCATAAGCACTTTATACATTTTGTTTCCTATCTGACAGGTCAAGAAATCAAAGGTAGGTGTCTTATCCTTGATTAGAGAGTAAATGAGTCAGGATCAGGATTGCACTTTGCAGCCCTAAATGCTTTAGTTTTTTATTGGTCTGACAGAACCCTATCTCATTTTTGTGTACCTTTATGGTGTTTGTCATGCTCAGATCTGTCATACAGTCAGCTGTACTCGTGTGTGTGGACCTGCCACAGGAAGATGAGCCCTTGGTAGATGGAGGCAGTGCCATTGGTCCAGCATCTCCCCCAAAGAGCTCGGCCACGAAAGGCACGGCCCACTAAAGGCAGAAATGAGAGGGCTACCTCTCCTTGGAAGGGTAAGAAGAGTTAGCATAGAGAGAAGGGCACTGAGCATAGAGTCTAAAGATCTCAGCTCTAGTTTCTGGCTTTGTCACTCATTTGTGGGTTATTTGGGACCCTACTGAGCATCAGTTTTCTTGTCAACAAAATAGGAAATCTGTTTCCCATACTCTTCTCACAAGGTAATCACAAACTTTGTGGATTGTGGATCAAGCATAACCATAAAGAAGGTAACAGTTTGTGGACTAGCAGCTACTTAAAAAAACATAAATTATGGTAGATGACGCGGTGCAGCCAGTGAAAAGAGAAATAGGCATGGGATCGAAGGTCTAGCTCTGGTACTAGTTTGGTCTCTTTTATTTATTATTTATTTATTTAGAGACAGGGTCTCCCTCCGTCATCCAGGCTGGAGTACAGTGGCACGGTCACAGCTTACTACAGCCTTAACTCCCTGGGTTCAGGTGATTCTCCCACCTCAGCCTCCTGAATAGCTGTGACTACAGGCACACACCACCACACCTGGTTAATTTTTTGTATTTTTTGTAGACACAGCGTTTTGCTACATTGCCTAGGCTGGTCTCGAATTCCTGGGCTCAAGTGATCTGCCTCAGACTCCCAAAAATCACCTACTTATTTTGCTTCTACGTTTATATCATTTAATTTTTCTGAGCCTTAATTTCCTCATCTCTAAAATTAGGATATGTATCCCTGGTATGCTTACTCAAGTGAATCTACTCATTCCATAAAAATAGAGTTAGTTAGCATTTAACTGTACCAGGGATGAGGGATATAGCACTGAATAAGGTAATGGTGGCCCTGACTTGGTGGAACTTAAAGCCTCATGAAATAAGGGATGTGATGCTACTTTGTAAATTGTAGTGTTATGCAAACATGTAAGTATTGTGACTATTGTTAATGTTACATTAACAATAGTGACAGAAGAAGGACTTCTAGATAAACATGAAAAAGCAACTATTTATCTTCTGCTGTGGTTCCAAATATTCCAAATATAAGTAAAACTCTCAGCAGTTTCTGAGTTGCTGTTCAGAGAATACATGAGATCAGCTTAAAAAAGTGGATTAGTTTGGGTTCCACTTTTATCATATGTATATTTGAAAATATCTATCTGAGTGTTTCATATGTTTAAGTACAAATGATATGATGATAATAAATCAAATCTTCCAAGTCTTTAATTGAATACTGGCTATCATGAGGTCCTAAGAGAAATTCCACTATTGTTTTCGGGCCATTGGGATACCATATAAGGAATTAACTGTCATTTTAATGAATGTAGTTAATTCCATCGTGTCCTAATAGTCTGGCTCAGTGGTCAAATTGCTGGGGAGATTGGGGTTGACAATAGTCTATAAACTACAAGGAAGGGCTCACCATATGTGGTAAGAGTTTTGTTTCAAATAATTTTAATCTAATTTAATGTTTAAAATAAAAGTTAAAGCCATGGTAGGCTTTTTGTTTTTTTTGAAATAATTCCAGTTGTATTTATCTATATTATTTTTCTTTCAGTATGTTCTGTCACTCAGTTAACAGCATAGTATATTAGCTTTCCAATTCTGTTTATTGTATCTTTAAGTAAACTTAATTTATATAAAATAGTCTAAAATAAAGAACAAAACACGTACATTTAACTGGTAACTTCTGTTTTATACAGTCTCCCTTTTTGTTCTTTTTATTGATACTATTGTAACTACAATAAAAACACACTTGCCTTTAAATATGCCATTGGGTGAAGCTTCACCACCACTACAAATCCTAGTGAAAATGCTGAAACTCATGCTTTGAGAAGTGAATGATGATCACGTAAGCTGTAAAAAAAACTCAGACATGGAACCATAAACACTGGAGGAAAGGCCAGGCAAGCTGTTGATTTGATTGCGATGTCACTCAGATACCTTCTCAAATGGCATCTGGCAAATGAGGCTCCTCCTCCCTGGACAGCAGGAGACTCATTCTCTGATTAGGACCTTGTTAGACTGTCAGAAATGGAGAGTCTAGTTGAGGGAAGGTGTCCCTTTGGCACCAGCTCTGCAGGCTGTGAGGAGATGACATTCACATTCACATCTGTGTACTGTGCTCAGCACAGCACTTCAAAGCAAACCCCTTCAACAATTTTCAAGCTAATGAGTACATCACACTGAATTTCTCTCTGGTGCTTCAAAAAGCATTGCTGTGTTTTAAATGTGATCTCTTTCACATGAAGCTTACTTTGGGGTCATTAAGGAAATCAGTGCTCAGAAACCCTTTATAGAGTTTTATAACCCTTGGTGTTTTCGACCCTGACTTCAGAAGTCATTGGCCTGAGACTCTCCTATAACATATAAATGTCTCATTGTGGGAAGCTTCAAAGGCAAATACTTGCAAATGAGTGGGGGAAAAAAAACTCATTGAATAACGAGCAATTCTTCAACAATTCCTTCTTAAATTGTAATCTTGATACATGTCATTTAACGAAGTGGGATCAGAGTTAGAGATGAGAGTACAGTATTGTCTTGGCTAACATTGTTTTCAGTTTCTTTTTTTTCTTTATCAACCTAAAGATTATTTTCCATTAACTTTCCACAAATTCTCTAATAAAGTAACGGATCTAAAACCTAACTAACCCCTGGCTAGTGTTCGGCCAAGTAGACTCCTGCAAAGGCTCTTTACTGTTTTCTGTGTTGTGCTTTGGGGACTGGTTTACTGCTGTCTCCCCAGCACCTGGAATAGTGTGTAGCATATTTAGGCACTTGGTAAATATTGGTTAAGTGAATGAATACGTATGATCCCTCTGTCTAAATTGAAGATTGGCCACTAGAAAGAACAAAGTTATCCATTTTACGTAAAGCACATGATTGGCATTTCTGAGGACTCACAGCCTTGCTGTGATTGATATCTACTAGTTCATTAGGCCTCTGACCTTCCCAAGACAAAATGGAAAGACAAACAATTGTAAGATGGGTCAAATGAAGACAGAGGTGCTGCCTTCAAAAGGCTTACAATTTAATTGGGAGATAGATTTGTAAGCAGCTCCTTACCAGACACTGGTAGAAACAAGTGCAAGAGTATAGAAGAATCTTATCTTTGTGATGTGTTCTTTCTTTACTAGGAAGTAGGTGGCTATCTCTAAACCTGCCATGGACGACATCCCCATTTGAACCGCACAAGTGGTTGTGAAGCTTGATCCAAGTAAATTGGCAAGGAGCTGATGGCTGTATTCAGCAATACTGTACCAGACTCCCTGGCTAGGGCAGGCAGGTGGTAAATACTTACTGAGTGGGGAAAAATGGTATCTATCATGGGGAAATCTCTCACGTGGGATTACCAAATCCTTGATTGTTTTTTATTTTTATTTTTATTTATTTTTTGTCATTTTGTGACCTAGGCTGGACTGCACTAGTGACATGATTGATCACTACAACCTCAAACTCCTGGGCTCAAGGCAGTTCAGCTTCAGTTCTCAGTAGCTAGGACTACGGGATTGTGCCACCATGTTAATCTATGCTTTTTTTTTTTTTTTTTTTTTTGGAGATGGAGTCTTGCTCTGTTGCCTAGGCTGGTCTTGAACTCCAGGCTTCCCACCTTGGCTGCCCAAAGTGCTGAGATTACAGGTGTAAGCCACTGTGCCCAGCCTGAGACCTTGATTCTTGGCTTTATTTTGCTTATAACCCTGTGGTGTTGGAAAATTTATTTAAGTTTTCTGGGGCTCAGTTTTCTTTTCTTTCTTCTTCTTTTTTTTTTTTTGAGATGGAGTTTCGCTCTTGGTGCCCAGGCTAGAGTGCAGCGGTGTGATCTCGACTCACTACAATCTCTGCCTCCTAGGTTTGAGCAATTCTCCTGCCTTAGCCTCCTGAGTAGCTGGGACTGCAGGTGCCCGGCTAATTTGTTGTATTTTCAGTAGAGACGGGGTTTCATCATGTTGGCCAGGCTGGTCTTGAACTCCTGACCTCAGGTGATTCACCCGCCTCAGCTTTCCAAAGTACTGAGATTACAGGAGTGAGCCACCACGTCCGGTCCAGTTTTCTTATCTGTAAAGCAAAAGAACTCAGCCACATTTATAAATGGTCATGGTTTATGATTTCATGAACTGCAAGAAAACTTCTTATCCATGTCTAGAAGTGGAAAATATGGGGAGTTTTCAAATAAACAAGTAGCTTCTAAGAGTATGAACATTAAGACATATTCTGTAGCTCTTACTAGAAGGAAAATCAAGAGGAGAAGGAATTGATCCTCATTGTATGAGTCCAGTAGTTCAGCATCAGCCCTCTAATAGTCTGAGATGACAAGGGCAGTGCATCCTCATCTCTGTAAGGGTATTTCCTCCTTACAGCTGGTGAGCTGGCATTCTTGCTATCTTCCAGATGAAAAGTTATCAGTTTGGGATCTTTACATTTAGGATTTTATTCAGCCACTCTCCACAAGAGGAATGTTGTTCATAAGAGGGACTTTCTGAAGAAGATAGTGAGTTTGGGATGACACATCCTAGGGTTATTAGTTGCATGACTTGATGTGAAATGAGCAGTCTAATCTACTCAGATAAAAGTATGAAATGGCTATATGTTCTTTTTGAAAGGAGAACTTCCAGGCCTAAAATATAAAGGTAATACTGAGTGAAAGTTAAATGGCTGAGAATTGTTAATGCAAACCAGAGAGAGTGGACATCGACATTATGAGAGATATTCCAGGAATCCAAGTCCTTGTACAAGCTTGCCAAACCTGTGTTCTGTAGGCTGGATGTGGCCCAAGACAGCTTTGAATGCGACTCAATACAAATTCATAAACTTTCTTAAAACGTTGCAATGTTTTTGAATTTTTTTTAGCTCACTAGCTATCATTAGTGTTAGTATATTTTATGTGTGGCCCAAGACAATCCTTCTTCCAATGTGGCCCAGGGAATCCCAAAGATTGGACACTCCTGCCTTAGCAGGACAAATGACCAGAGGGACACAATGGTAGTGGATAGCTTTTTGGTGGATGGGGTATCCATGAGGAAATTCTACCTAAAAGAGTGAATTTCTTGAACAGAACTTCAACTGCAGCATGCACGAGGTATAGAAACTGAAAGAAACATTACATAAAGGGAATCAGACTTTGCACATTAATCAACCTATTTTTGAGGGACTCAAGCCAGTCCAAAGATGTCATCTAGCTCCATGGTAAGAAAATGTTTGATTCATGTCTCAGTATCTTTAGGACTTTGGGGTAGAAAACTCAAATGTATGAGAAAAACTGAAGCAGCCATTGTTGTGGGCCCCAAACCCCAAAATGGACAGTTGCTCCCATGTAAACTTATCTTTAGGCTTCTTAATAAAGGGATAGAATTGAGGAGTTTTAGACACTAAGAAAATTCTCTGAGAATCCTTCTTAAATGAATAATAAGTCATATTGGTGATAATAGTTTGGTGACAAGTGGATGTAGAATTCCTAAAACTTGGTTGTAGAGCCTGGAATAATGGCTCTATTCGTTGGAGGTTTCAACATCCTCAGGCTTCATGTTACAATCAGAGAGGTTTACTCTGAGAGTCCTCCCTGAATGGAACCTCCTCCTCCCCCCAGCATCCTGTTGCACAGCAATCAATTATTTCTCAATGTCCGCGATTATATCTGCCATAGTTGTCTGTGGGATTAGAGGGTGGTGGAAGAAATGTAGAAGACAGTAGAAGAAAGCCACCTTCTGGTGGCCAAGAATGCCGCCTGCCCAGGTAAAATTATCATAATCCTGGGAGGGAATTCAATTTATAGTTTTTCTTTCTTGCTTTACATACGTTTTAGGTGATTCAGCATTGAGGGGAGATATGATCTCTACTATGAGGACCATGAAGGACTGGTGTGGGGTGAGCCCCCCCTGCCATCCCTGTTTGGGGAGTCTTTCTCCATATTTGTGGGTCATTCATAAACCTAGGATAAAAAGAATTTAAAAATAAGAACCCTGTAAACAATAAAAGGCAAAGTGAATGAAAAACCTAGTTAAAAGAATAACCGACTATTTTTTAAAACGAGAAGAAACAAAAACAGTATGAGAAAACTAAAAGAAGGGTAAAAATGTGTCACAAAATTATAATATGGAAACTAAAACAAAGGTGTCAAAAGTGAAAAAGCTGAACTAGAGAATTTGAAAAATAACAAGAAAAAATTAAAATATACATTATTAAAAAGGATAAAAATAGTTAAAGAGGAAATTTTGGAATGTTTTGCAAGGAAAAATTGTCTGAAAGTGTATACAACTAGGTATTGTGTGTGATTATCTCTGGGTGGGTGAGAATATAATTTTTTTAAAGTATTCATTTTGCTTGTTTGTATTATGCAATTTCTCTGAAATTATCTTATATTGCATATGTAAGAAAAAAGGGCATTTTTCATGTGCCCCTGAAAAATGTGAAAATAAATAGAAGCAAAAAAGCATTTATTTAGAATAAAATGGTAAAGGCTGTAAAGACAGACAAAGAAAGCAAAGAATAATGAATATTTCATAAAACAGGGCAAACCAGAAATTAAATGATTCAAAGAACCAAAAAATATACCATAAGAATATTTTGTAGTACATTTAAGAGAATGAAGAATTTTTAACAAGGAAAACAATTAAAAGACCTAAAGAATTTTTTGGGGTAAGGCCCTTTGTTAGGGGCAAATCTGGGCACATACCTCAGCTGGAGGTCACCAAACATGTCCTGATGGAGGAGGTACAAGGGCAAAGAGCAAGTCCCTACCTTTTCTTGCTCACCTTATTTTTAGGGTCCTGGCTCCTGTGTCCCAGTAAAAATGTCCAGCCAATGTTGTGGCAGAATCAAATTTCCCTTGCCCCACATACATCTGATGAAGCAGTCATGACAAGAGGTATACTCACAGTTTCTGAAAATGCCTTCAACATGGCAGTTATGAGTTTGCTGTCACTCTTCATGGTCTTGGCAGTTTTCGTCTGCACCTTGAATGCTGTAGCTGGCCCTCAGATCAGCAGCATTGGCATCTTCTCTGGGATCTTCTTAGAAATGCAAAAGCTTGCTCCCCCATCACTGAACTATCGAGTCAGAACCTCCAAAAATGGGGCATAGGAAACTGAACAAGCTCTTTAAGGTAATTTATTTTATTTTTTATTTTTTAGATAGGATCTCACTCTGTTGCACAGGCTGGAGTGCAGTGGTACAATCTTGGCTCATTGCAGTCTTGACCTCCTGAGCTCATGCAGTCCTTCCTCCTCAGCCTCCTGAGTACCTGGGACTACACCTGGGAACCACCACTCCCGGCTAATTTTTAAATTTTTTGTAGTGACTAGGTTTTGCCATGTTGCCCAGGCCTGTCTCAAACTTCTGAGCTCAAGTGAGCTGCCTGCCTCAGCCTCCCAAAGTGCTGGGATTACATGTGTGTGCCACTACACCAGGCCTAAAAGAGATTTTTAAACACAATAAAGTTTGAGAATCACTGCTGTAGGGGGACCAAGGAGTTCGATGTGGGATTTGGAGACAGAGTAAGGGAGCTTAGATGTTGGGAGAGAAGGTGGTAAGTGGATGAGGACTCTGAGCTAATCAACACTACGGGATATGGGGTCTTGGTGGGAAGAACAAGAAAAATAAGGTATTGGGACTATGGAGACAGTAGTGAGGTGGGAAATGGTCTATAGCAAGCTATTTTAACCAATGGTCCATGAGCTGCATGCAGCCCAGGACGGCTTTGAATGCGACCCAACACAAACTCATAAACTTTGTTAAAACATTATAAGATTTGTGTGTGTGTGTGTGTGTGTGTGTGTGTGTGTATTTTGTTTTGTTTTTTGTTTTTTGCTCATCAGCTCTTATTAGTGTTAGTGTATTTTATGTGTGGCCCAAGAAAATTCTTCTTCTTCTTCCAATGTGGTCCAGGGAAGCCAAAAGATTGGACACCCCTGTTCTACAGTGAAGAGACCATGTTTGAATCTTAGCACTACCGGCTGAGTGGTCGTAAGCACCGTAGGGTTAGATGATGGTGGGGCGATTGTTACTTTTCTCTTAGGATAGTTTTGGGGCTGCAAAGCAAATTAATGTGAGTGTGCCTGACATGTAGTCAATGCTCAATAAATAGTACTTGAATTTGAACTGAAGTGGGGAGCTGAGGGAATGGGGAAGAAGAGTGCTGAGGGAAGCAGTTCCTTTCATTCTCACAGTGACCCTGGTGACCCTGGCTCATTCAAGCAACTCCTGCCATTGACACTTCCCATTCCCAGAATCTAGGCAGCCTGAAATTACTTGAACAGTTGAATTCTCAACTTGGACTTATTTAAACAATGAAGCAACTATTTTGCCTATCTTCTGTTGAGGCAAATTAAATACACCTTGCAAAAGACGAAAGGAATAGGTTTCCCCAAAATTGTTAATTTTGCACTGTGTTGAGGTTGGAAGATGACCAGTACAGCCCATGCAAGCAAAGAATAAGGGTGTGTGTGGCAGAGTGAAAAGTATAGCATCATCTGCTCAGTGGGAGAAGACCTGGGCTTGAACCGACCCTGATCTGTGCCTTCCTAACTGGGTATCCTTAGCAAGTTATTTAATCTCTCTGAATTGTGGGTTCTTCATTTGTAAAAGAGGAATAATTTTCCACCTTCCAGGATTGTAAGGATTGTAGAAAAATGTAAGTGAAGACATCCCTAATGGTGCCAGGCACATGACAACTGATAAGAAGTGTTTTCTGAAGATCACTTTAATACTTAGCCTTTCCCCTGAATAAGGCCAAGGGAGGCTACTCCACTGCTTCACCTGAGTAATTCCACCTTTGGACGATTAACAAGGACCCTTCTGAGGAATTCGTATTGTTAATGGTCCCTTATGTGTTTATGTGACACGGTTTCTTTGCATTTGGATCCTTCACATTCCCCACGTTTTCCTAGGCTGGGAAGAATGTTTGCAAAGCCTGTGGATCAGCTTCTCTGTGCAAAATAGGATGTTGTGGGCCCTGACTCTTTCTTATGTCTGGATTACAGGGTCAGGGAAGTTCTTCTCCTTTCCTACTATCTTGTGTTCAGAGACCTTCTAGCTGCAAATAGGATTTCTTTCTAGACCAACATGAATAATATTAAGACAAGAAGTTGCTGGGAAACAGCATCATTACATGGACCCCGATTCTATTGTAAGGCCAAAGGGATTGCAAAGTGAGGGTCTTTTTTGTTTCTGTAGTAGTCTCCACTAGAGAGAGAGTGGGAGAGAAAGAAAAATCAAACAATCAGTCTGCTTTCTTGCCTGGGGCTCCATAATTTGCCTTTTACTTTATGCATTTTCATATTTGAGTCTGAAAAGCAGAGGACCAAAACAATCAGCAACAGATGTCCTCGTGAATCTGCACGTTACACGAATTCAGTTAGCATGCAAATTGTCATCCTAGGGCGATTCCAGGGGACTGCTGGAAAAACAGCAGGCCTGCTCTGAAAAATAGATAGATGGCATGATTAAAATGTCTGGATCCAATCATATGTTTAATTACAATCCCTTTTTTATCTCAACTACAATGACTGGTAGCTATTATGACACAATATTGAAAATGCATAAGACGCATGGTGGCACATGGAAGGCTAATAGGTGGTCTGTGTTTGATCAAAATGATCAAAGCTTCTCGCAGTGGAAAGCCCCCTCTCCTCTCTCATCTTATGCACTTAGACGAACAAAATATGATTTATAGGAGACAGTTTATGTGATTTTCATTCTCCAAGAGCAGGAGCATAATTTTTGTGCCACTGTTTTCCCTAGAAACATGGGAGCTTGACAATACTCATAAACACATAGTAACTGACTCTGTTCCACAGTTGTCCACAAGGCATCTCTCATGCTTCAGCTTTAATTTATTCTCATAGGTCCAAACGATGTCAAATTTTATTATTGGTACAAAAAAGAAGACAAAATCTTAGTGCTGAGCACAGAGACTCTTGGTTATTTCATTCTATTCATACCTTCAGATTGTATTTTTGAGCCTTCAAGTGAAATTAGATTTAAACTTCTCACAAGATGGTATGCTGAGCATAAAGCTTAACTGCTTGGTTGATATAAATACTGAATTTTACTATATAAAGTACTGAACCTGGTATTCAGCTAAAACTGCTGTTGTATCTATTATAAGAAAAAATTTACATTGGAATTTCTTTTCTTTTCTCTTATTGTCTTTAGCTGGAACTCTGGAAAGTAGAGAAACAGGAAACATAAAACTAACTTGGTCGGCATGCCTCATCCTGGCGTTTAAAATGATGTAACCAGCATTATGGGGGAAAATTGTTGGCCAAAAACTTGATGAAAGCGTCCGGTATTAATTTGGACTACAATTTATCAGAAAAAAGTCCTTTACACATTTCACAGCTAGGTAGCAGTATATTTTTCACATCTTGAAGGCCTTTGGTTAGAAATTTATACAAAACCTAGGTCGTGGTTTCTCTTATATACACTTGCTTTCATCTCTATTTTAGCTGGTATCCCACCCTACCATATTCTCTTTTTACATCGGTTATTGTCGTCTGTAGGGGAAAAAAAAAACCCTCTTCACCAGCAATAGGAAATTGAATGAAGTGTTTATTGTGCTACTTTTCTGTACTCAGCAATGTGCTGGGGACAGCGGGGGCTTCAGCTGACTTGTTAAGGCTTGGATCCTGTCTTTGAGGATTTGACAGCCAAGTGCCAGTTCTATAGTGAATCATCCGAGAAAGAAACAAAGATAAAGAGATAAAGAAAAAGACAGATAAGGAGAGAGGTGAGGAGTTGGTGAGAGAGGGAAGGAAAAATTATGGGTAAGAGGGTGAGCAGAAAGAACAGTCAGAATCCTCTAATCTTTTGTCAGCTTTCACCTGCTACTACAGGTTCCCAGGGAAGGCTGGTGACTCTGGGTGGGTTTGAGGGTGAACAGGATTCCAGGGAAAAGTGCACCATTAACTTAACTGCTCTAAGCTTTTGGCTCCAAACACTTTTGTTAATTTTAGCCATGAGAAGCTGAGATATACCCTGGGCAAGTCACAAATTGTGCCTTTGTATCTGTGTTCCAAGACTGACCCTAAAAGCAGTGACCTATTTAATTCTTACTCCAATTCAGCCCTTTTAGATCCTATACCAACTACTATCTTTCACTGCATTCCTACCATATGCCAGGCATTGTACTAAGTACTCCATAGGTGGTTTTCTTCTCATCTAGTCCTCACAAAACTCCCCTTTCATGTAAGTACCATTTGGCTCAAATTTCAGGTGAAGAAAGTAAGACACAGAGAAGCGAAGCAACTTTCCCCTGATCAGGGTTCAAGTAGTGCGCATTCAGAGCCTGGGTGTTTAACTACTCTGCTGAGCTATCCAAGTATATACTAACAGTAAGAAAATAAACCTAAAGAAAGATTGAGAAACTTAACAAGAGAAAAAGACAGTCTTTGTCTCTATTCCTGCCACTGACACTTTTATCCCTTCATAACACAAACCAGTTTCATTCTAGTCTCTGCTTGTGTTTAACTGCATCCTCCTCTTTGGGAGAAGGATGGAGATGGGGTGTGTGAGATGGTCCTGGTCGTAAAGTATGTGCTGTAATGATGAGATGGAAGGTTGAAGTTGGGATAATTGCAGTAGAACTGAAGCTGGTCTTCGAAAAATGAGGAGAAGCTGCCTAGGGAGTGAGGAGCAGGAGGACATTGCCATTTGTGTAGAAAGGGTATCTAGTGGAATGGAGGAGGCGGCCTGAATATAGATGAAGGGTAGGAGCCATTTTGGGGTTTTTGCAGAGCCGCAATCCCAGCAGGGATGAATGGCTGGTGAAGAGTAGGAAAGGGACATTCGGGAGGAACTTATATCAGGTTCCCTTAACTTCCCAGGTTGCACGCACACTCTCCCCACTGGTGGGCAGATGGTATTTTCGAAGAGGCTGGGTATTGAGACAGCGCGGCATGGAGTTCTCATACAGCCCCATGGTGGGGAAGATGCTGGGATTGCCCCAGGGGCAGAAGGGAACCTTCAGAGTTCCCACAAGTTGGTTAGTTTCATGAGGAGCCAGCAGAGTTGTTGCTAGACAGAAGTAGATAACAAAGGAGCCTTAAAAGAGGATGACCAGCAAAATTAATTGGCAGAAGGTGTTACAGAATGTCAGATACTTTTATTCCCTAAGAAACTTGCTTCTCTTGGCAAAGCAATGAGAGTGGTTACCAAATGTCACTGCTTCAGGGGGTTCAGAACCCCTTGTGTGTTCTGATAAACTGTAGGGCAGTCTATATCTATGCAGTGATTCTGATGTGCTCTCCAAACCCAGTCACCTCATGGTGAAAGAAAGACTTTAACTCAATAGTGTTTATACTTTAGGAGTGTGCTGCCTCGTGTGTGTAGTCAAATATGAGGTGGTTTCCCCACCCTTAGTCGCACCCAGTGGTGCACTGTTCTCCACATCTAGAGATAGAACTGCTCCGATGCCCCTGTGCCCACTCTCTCACCCCCATTCTCCTTCCTGCCAGTGAAGCTTTGTTGCAAATTTGGGTTATGGCTCATTCTGTGACTCCGGAGTTTTCATGAGTCCATTAGCAGCACAATCTGAGTCTAGCTTCCAGGCATAATGAGAAAAGCATCCTTTTACCTTGGGGCTTAATAAGAGCCTTTCCCAAAAGAAGCCTACATCTATTCTTGGTTAAAATAACTTACAAATCATTTAATTTGGTTCATATTTTAAACCTCAAACACATTCTAATATCATTGTATTCATTTTCCGGGGCCGCCATAACAAATGATCACAAACTAGGTGGCTTACAACAACAGAGTGTTCTCTCACAGTTCTGGAGGCCAAAAGTCTGAAATCAAAGTGTTAGCAGGGTCATGCTCCCCACAAAGGCTCTAGGGGAGAACTCCTTCTTGCCTCTTCCAGCTTCTGCTGGCTCCAGGAATTCCTTGGTTGCATGAATCTAGTTTTTTGCTTCATGTGGCTTCTCCTCTCTTGTGTCTCTGTCTTCTTTCTATCTCTTATAAGAACACCTGCCATTGGATTTAGGGGCCACCTAACTAATCCACGATGATCTCATCTCAAGATCCTTAACTTAATTATATCTGCAAAGAACCTTTTTCCAAATAAGATCATATGCACAGGTCCCAGGGGTTATGAAGTGGACGTATCTTTTTGGGGGCCATCATTCAATCCAGTAAAATAATATTCTCTACCTAGGCTTCTTTTTGGAAAGAATGTACTCAACAAACGTCAGATATATCAAATGCTTTAAGTTAGTCTACTTATAATGTAGAATGGTTCAGGAACATTACTGGTTGGTGACTAGGAAAGATATTTCCACTTCTTTACATTTAAAAACTCTGTGTTTAAGTCCTGGGTCCACTATTTGCCAGTTGCCAATAGGTCTCTCTTTTGCCAGATCCCTAACTCCTTTGTCTGACATAGGAGCTGATCATTTCAGATGTTGGTGGGATCAAATGCCACATGATCTACTTTGTAAACTGAGGAGTGGCGCACAAGAATAAGGCAGAGGAGTTTAATATTGTTGGAAAGGCGTGAAAACTCGCAAAGTGGTTCACGTGTTGTATGGAATGCTACAACAATGCTTTTGGGTCTGTGAAACCATTGAGGTTTATATCATACCACTTCAATTCAACTCTTCCAGTATGAAACAACTGATTTTGAGTTAGCAGAATTTCCTCCTAATAAACTACATAGACATGTACTCTGTCAAAAAACGTCTAATGGTAAGATGTTGTTACCTAACATGGCTGATGGAGAATAGGAGAGGGACATTAGGGAGGAACTTATATCAGGTTCCCTTAACTTCCCAGGTTGCATGCACACTCTCCCCACTGGTGGGCAGATAGTATTTTGGAAGAGGCTGGGCAAGATATTGTTACCTAACATCTTACCATTAGATGTTTTTTGACAGAGTACATGCAGTCCTTGGTACATGCTTTAGTCCTCAGAAAATAGCTCTACATAGCAAAATCTGTCTTGATTTGGTCATCTATACTGTGCTTTCTGTCATTCAGCACTTATGGCCTATAGTAACAAAAGCAGAATCAGCAGTTTATGAAAGCCCAACAGACTTATGGGAAGGTGACTTTGTTGGATAAACACATTTAACTGCAGGGTTTTTATCACTGCAAAATCATACACCAGAGAAATGTTAATGCACAGAGATGATCTTTAAATTAAAGTGCCAAGATTGGAGTTTCAAAGCCATTTGTTTTAATGGTGCCTCATTAGCTGTAAAAAAGAAAAAAACTTTTGAGTGGCTATTTTATCTTACAAATGTTAAATATTCTTTGTAGACAGAAACTGTCTGTTAAAGTAATACTTGACATCTATCAAATCAAAAATACAATGAACGACTGACATCTGTTTACTATATAGAAAAGGGTGCTGTGTATTTTTACTAGAAGGATTTTCCTTTAATAAGGCAGCCAAAAGTCATCTACACACACCAAACCGATTTATAGCCAAAACCTGTTGAATACCAACACAGCATCATGGCTGCTTAGCAATCCATTTTTCCCCCCAGTATTACTCTGACATCGGCGTTAAATTTGTATAGGAAATAAGTTTGTCTTTTTTTAAGGAAAAAGATATAATAGTTTCATTAAATCCTGGGTTAATTATTAATTTGTAGACTTTAATCTTTTTAGTGCTCTCAATTTTGATTCCATTATATTGGCAATCGATCTTCTTTATTTAAGAAGATCAAACTACAACTGAGCTGTTTTTATATTTTTTCAATCAGTGCAAGCAACAGCAAACAGAGTCTGTATGTTTGGCCTATTCCACCTGAGATCTGTTTAAACCACTGCAATTAGGAGGAGATCAGACAGAAGGGAGTCAACTTGGTAGAGAGTTTAAATCTGTGTGTAATCTCATACAGGTGCTGCTTCCTGTGCTCTGGAAAAGCCCTCATCACAAAACAGGCCAACTGAGCCACACCTGGGTTTAAGCAGAACATCTGGACCTACTCTTTCTTACTCACTCATGTTCTTCAAATCTTCCCTAAACAAATGGTGCTTTAGTGCAGATCTGACACCAGAGATTTGTAAGCCCAATGTGTACTGCCAAATCCAGTTTGACACAAAACACAGCTACTCTTCTTGAATCAAATACATTACAGATATGATACCCCAGTCACATATTTCAATTAGTCAAACCTCAAGTAATTTATGGAGATCATTTCCACCGGTAGTAATAAATTTCCTAATGGCATTAACAATTAAACAGGGAATTTGAAGGAAAGGTTGAAATATATATCTATTAAATTAAATTCTCATTCATTGGTCATATGCTCTTTCTTTTTCTAGTCATACAACCATTGACCAGGAAAGCCCTGAAAATAAAATATGGATGTAGATATAATTAATAGAATGTCAGTTTAAATAGGTCCTGGTTTCCTTAAGAAAAAGTACATATTTGTTGAACTCAGTTACTTCTTAGATGTATAACTCTGAGATAGTTTTGCAATTAATTAATAACTATGTAAGTTAAGTATAATCTGGGCCTAGTATTTTGTTAGAATAGCCCAACTCATACTTCAGCAAACTACCAATGTAATATGTGCAGCCTTATACATGGCTTTTCAGTAGTATTTTATGTGGAATTTTGACATTTCATATCAAGCGGACGCCAGGGAGTGGGAATGGTCAGCATGAAGCATAAATGGTATAAAGGAGTAGGTGCGTCTTTTCTGGCTCCCATAAAATATGCAACAACAATGGGGATTGTGTAGAGGGTATCATTAATAGATGTGCACGTTTTGGATAACCACATCTAAATATATCTTACAGTATGAATATTTTGAATTGCTAACCAGTTCACAACAGTGAGTTATTACACTTGCTATGATGTTCTGCTTATTGTTTTAATTCCTTGGATTCAGTTGGTATGAGTGAAGTTCACCATCCTCGAGAAGGTTTGGGAGTAGAGAGATAGGAGGGACTGGGGATTGAAGGCATGATGGGACGGAAGATATGATGGAGAAGGAACACAAAGAGGACTACTAATAAAGAAGCGGAATCTGGAAGGATCAGAAAGCATTCTCAACTCTAAGGGGTGTTGATAGTTTAGCAGATAGTTCTGCAGCACAAAATGATGCCTATTTCCTAAAGGATGAGGATGGACGGAGACTCCTTATCCTTTGGAATTCAGGGTAACCTGAGTCTATTCAGGTACTCCCAAGGTGGAGCTCATGAGAGGGCCTTTCAGAAGAGCAAATTCATCTGTCTTGGCTTTGTAGTGATGCAAATTGGTACTGAATCAAACTCAAGTGGTTAGTCATTCAAATAATGGAAGCACTTGATTTTTCTTCCCAAAAGTCTCTCTTCATCATAGTTTTTTGTTGTTTTTGTTGTTGGGTGGATGCATGTTTATGATATTGAATGTGTGAACTAAATCGGCTTTCAGGTTTGAGAATTCACAAGTTGGTACTATCTGTAACAACTTACTATGCTTTCAAAGTAATTGAGATAGTAATAGGTTTTTTTTTCCCTCTGACTCTTATCTTTTGTGATGTGAATAGGTAAGTTACCCATATCAAAGTTAAAGTTTTCTTTTGTTACTTTCTTGTATCCAGAAGAAGTAAAGAATATTTAGGCATTAGAAGGATTGCAGACAGCATGGGAGTGGAAAAGAAAGCAAAGACTTTTATAAAGGGAAAAGCAGGCAAAGTGTGAGTGTACAAAAATAGAAGCTGAAGTACTTCAGAAAATAGGCATACAGATAATCTTTTTAAGATTACCAAGAAAGGTAAAGGATGGGGGGGGGGGGGGGGGAACAACGTTCAAATTTAACAATTTGAAGAGAAACGGCTCTTCCAAAAGGAAAATGTGGTATAAGAGAGACATAGGATATCTTCTCTACAATTGTATGAGTGTCAAAGAATTTTTGTCTAGGAAGAGTAAGTTCTGAAATAGATGTCTAATGGAGTATTTGTGGGAGCTTCCAAAGATGTAAACAGAGACAAATGGAATAACCCAGGTTATAAATAGTGAGGTTAACACATTATCCGAGTACTAGAAAGTGAATTTCTTAAAGGTAGAGATTATGGCATGGATATATTTGATTTCTCAGCCCCTGGTATAAGCCCTGGCACAGAGTACATACTCAGTGTTTGAAGAATGAGCAGAGCTATGAAGGTGTAAAAACTTCAGTCAGGATGGGAAAATAGCAAGGATGGGAAAGTATTTGTTAGACGGTAGCCTAAAAATAGGGAAAAAGATGATTTTCTGTATTAAAAAAACTTTAAAATATAACACAAACTAGCCTTTTTATGGATGAAATTTAGGTTGGAAAAGTTAATTCTAAAACTTCCTGTTGGAAAATATCTTTCAAAGTTTCAGATCATGTTTTCCAGTTAAAACATGCTCATTTGAGAATAAAAACACAATATAAAATTACATGGCCCTGTTGGATAGTTTTGGAACAAAAAGGCTGAGAAAAGCTGAATATCATTCATATCTCTGACTGACAGCTCCATTCCACCTAGTATTTCTGGTGAGATGACACAATGCTTTTCCTGTGCACCCACTTTCTAAAAATGAAAGTGTATTTTTTCTACATGTGATCCCAGGGGGAAATACCTTCTTTCCGTCCTTTTTTTTTTTTTTGAACTACTGTCTATTTCTCCAGGTGCTATCAATAAGGTATTTTATAGATGGAGAAAATAAGGAAAGATTTGATTTGTTAAGAAACTTGAGGTCTGTAGAATTTTAGTGAAGTTCTTTGAAATGATTTACTATTGTGCTTATTCAAGAGACAAAGCAAGAAAAAGAGCCTGCAATGGAACAGTAAGGAAATCTAGTTCTTAATTTTGGTGTTTCCTGAAAGGATTGATCTATTTAATATTAGGAAGACAAAAATATTCAGAATTACAGTCTTTATTTCTTCATGAGCTGGCTAAAAGAAAAAGCTTTACCTCCCTGTTGTGGCTGACAGAGGTTCACACCAGCAGGTCAGTTGAGTAGCTGCCTCTCTGTGCTGGGTCTAATAAAGAGATCAACCTCTTCACTTTCCTTTAGAGTCTTTAGGAGAACACAGGTTGATCTCAGAGCTATTCTTTTATGTTTTTGTTAAATCTCTAAGGTTGAGGTTGATTAACTTTTAGATTAAGCCACACTTTGAGATGAAGTTTAAAATGTCTTAACCTTCAAATAGGAATGGAATTCTCACCAGTCATTATTTGAACTCACTGATGTTACAAATTTGTGGACGGATGTTATCCATTAAGGTGAAAGCAGAAAAGGGTTATAAAGTTGACTCTGAAGGCTAAGTACTTTACCTCCAGGGAAGCACATATAAAACTCTGTCTTGAGCCGTATATAGAGTAATAGTTAAAGCTTTGAACACCTGGTTCTTAACTGGCCTGGTAAAGTCATATAAAATACTGACATACCTTCTACTTACTGTTATTTTGATCTTTAGGCAGGTTACTATTTTTTATGATATGTACTTAGGAATTTAGCCTCAGTGATCAGTCAACTCAGAGGGCATTCATTGAATGCCAAACATGTGCCACTATGAGGTAAAATTAAGTTTTGGGGTTAAGACTATATTTCTCAGTACCTGAATTGGCTTAATTCTTGGATTAAATGGAATAATCAGTAGTTCTTAACACCCTTTCCCAGTGATTTGACAAGTACACATTTTTCAGAGTGTTCAAAATCTGCAAGGTGCTGCCTGCCTGGTTTAGTTAGTTGAGCCAGTTGGAAATATGGAATTAATGAGGCCAAAGTTCAATTCCCATATGGCCTAGTTCATTCTGCATTAGAAAAACTGTTCCACAATCACAGGCTGTATCTCTAACATCAACTAGCTTCTTGATTTTCCAACAATAGCCGTGGTTCAAAAGAAGGAACACTCTAGGGTAATTGGGGCTCAAGGAAAATCGTTTAGCATTCTTAAAAAATAATTTAAAGTTCATGTACTGTGATGATAATTCAGTAGTATCACCTCTGTCAATAAACATCATCATAGTTTATTGTTTAGGCCTGAACAAATGGGAGAAGATAGAACCCAACATCATCATCATAAAAGGCTAATAATTTCTCTGTGTGTAATAGGTTGTATGGGAAGCAATGAATAGTTTTTTAGTTTATACATAATATTTTTACATATTTATGGGGCATACGTAGTATTTTGTTATATAATTGGAATGTGTAATGATCAGGGTGTTTAGTATAACCACCACCTCGGGCATTCACCATTTCAATGTGTTGAGAACATTTCAAGCCTTCCCTTCTAGCTATTTTGAAATATATGATACATTGTTGTTAACTATTATCACCCTACTTTACTGTCAAACATTAGAATTTATCACTTTTATCTAACTATATGTTAGTACCTGTCTTAGTCTATTTAGTGTTGCTGTAAAGGCATACCTGAGGCTGGGTAATTTATAAAGAAAAGAGGTTTATTTGTCTCACAGTTGTTCAGGCTATACAAGAAGCATGGTGCTGGCATCTGCTTGACTTCTAGTGAGGGCCTTGGGCTGCTTTTCCTCATGGTGGAAAATAAGGAGAAGCCACTGTGTGCAGAGATTATATGGTGAGAGAGGAAGCAACAGAGGAGGCAGTGACAGGTCCTTTGTAACAACCAGCTCTTGAGATAACTAACAGCAAGAATTCATTCACCACTCCCCTTCCAGAGAGGGAATTAATCTATTCCTGAGGGATCTGCCCCAATAACCCAAACACCTCCCATTAGGCCCCACTTTCAACACTGGGAATCATGATTAGTGATGCAGAGCATTTTTTCATATGTTTATTGGCCACTTGTATGTCTTCTTTTGAGAAGTATCTGTTCATGTTTTTTGCTCGTTTTTATTGGATGTGGTTATTTTTTGCTTGTTCAATTATTTCAGTTCCTTATAGATTCTGAGTATTAGACCTTCATTGGATACATAGTTTGCAAATATTTTTTCACATTTTGTAGATTGTCTGTTTACTCTGTTGATGGTTTCTTTTGCTGTACAGCAGCTCTTCAGTTTAATTAAGTCTGATTCATCCATTTTTGTTTTTGTTACAATTGCTTTTGAGGACTTAGTTATAAATACTTTCCCAAGGCCAATGCCCAGAATGGTGTTATCTAAGTTTTCTTCTAGGATTCTTATAGTTTGAGGTCTTGCATTTAAATCTTTAATCCATCTTGAGTTAATTTGTATAGATGGTGAAAAGTAGAGGTCCGTTTCCATTCTTCTGCATATGGCTAGCCAGCTATCCCAGCACCATTTATTGAATAGGGAGTCCACTCTACATTGCTTGTTTTTGTCATCTTTCTCAAAGATTGGATGACTGTAGGTGTACAGCTTTATTTTTGAGTTTTGTATTCTGTTTCATTGGTCTGTCTGTCTGTTTTTGAACCAGTACCATGCTGTTTTGGTTATTGTAGTATTATACTATAGTTTAAAGTCATTCTTTTGCTTTCTGGTATAGAACTCTCTTACACATATCTTGTAGGGCTGGTCTAGTGGTGATTAATTCCTTTAGTTTTTGCTTGTCTGAGAAAGTCTTAATTTCTCCTTCATTTATGAGAATAGCTTTTCTGGGTATAGTACTCTTGATCGGCAGGTTGTATTTTTCAGAACTTTTAATATATCATCCCACTCTCTCCTGACCTATAAGGTTTCTGCTGAGAAATACACTGTTAGTATGATGGGGTTCCCTTAAGAGTGACTAGAATATTTTCTCTTGCTGTTTTCAGAATTCTCTCTTTGTCTTTGACTTTTGACAGTTTGACTAAAATGTGCTGTGGAGAAAACCTTTTTGGGTTGTCTCTATGTAGGGATCTCCAAGTTCCCTGCATCTGGATGTCTCAATCTCTTGCTAGACTTGGGAAATTTTCAGCTATTAGTTTTTAAAAATAGGATTTCTATGCCATTGAACTTGTCTTCACCCCAAATTAGAATGCTTGGATGCTTTATGGTGTCCCATACTCATGTAGGCCTTCTTCATTGCTTTTTTTTTTTTTTTTTTTTTTGTCTGAGTGAGATATTTCAAAAGACCTGTCTTCAAGTTCTGAAATTCTTTCTTCTTCTTGAGCTAGTGTACTGTTGAAGCTCTTGATTATATTTTTATTTTGTTCATTGAATTCTTCAGGTCCAGGGTTTCTGCTTTGTTTTTTTAATGATATCTATTTCTTTGGTAAATTTATCATTCATACCCTTAATTGTTTTTCTGCTTTCTTTGTATTGCTTAATTGTGTTCCCTTGTATCTCATTGTGCTTTCTTAATATCATTATTTTGAATTCTTAAATTCTTTTTCAGGCATTTTATAAGTTTATTTTTTATTGGAATCTGTTGCTGGACAATTATTGTGTTCCTTTGAAGGTGTAGTATTTTCTTGGTTTTTCATGTTTCCTGTGTCCTTTCATTGATTTCTGCACATCTGGTATAACAGTTGTTTCTTCCAATTTTTTGTATTGGCTTGCATGGGGAAGATTTTCTGCTAGATGTGTCTGTGGTGTTGGCTGGGTAAAGCACTTCAGCTTTGATTCTGTGTTTATGCAAGAGTGCAGTCTCCATCTGCTTTCTTTGGCTGTAAACACCATCAATGGTATTTGTGATTTTCTCAGTCACTTAAGCTATGTTTTCTTAGTGAAGGCTGTAGTGAGGTTTTACTCAGGATGGGATGCCAAGTAGAGCAATCCTTGGGCCCTAGTGGTGGCAGTAGTGGGCTGAGTGTGCCTATCCTTGGCCCTCCAGGTGGCATATTTAGGCACTGGTGTTAGTGGACCCAGGCAGGCTGATTCTTGGGTGTCCAGAGAGCTTGCTTAGGTGCTGGTAGTGACAGTAATGGACTGGGCAAGTGAGTGAGGCCTGAAGCCTTTGAGCAATGTGTGTGGTGAGGATGATGGTAGTAGTGGTTGTGGAACATCCTTCAGGCTCCCAGGTTGCACTTGCTGGTGTTGGTGGTAGTTGTGATGGTTTATGTGGACCACTCCCCAGGCCCCCAGGTGATGCATGTAGGTAGGCACCAGTGGTGGTGGTGGTGGCAGATTGGGTGGGCCCATCCTCAGACCTCTAGAAGGAGTGCCCAGATGCCAGTGCTGGTAGACAGGGCAGAGCAATCCCCAGGCTCTTGAGTGGCATGCTTGGGCACTGGTGGCAGGTGTTTTGGACTTATTGTTAGATCCCTAGTGGTGTGTACATATACCCTTGGTGACCAATAGAGTGCCCCATGTCTCCAGGTGGCATGCTTGGGCACTTGGGAGGGGCAGGGCCAGGACGGGCAGGCTTATCCTCAGGTGGTGTACCTGGGAACAGGTGGTGATGAGCAGGGAAGGGGATCCATAGGTCCTGTTCAATGTGCTTGGATGACAGTGCAGTAATGGCAGTGGACAGGGATCAGGGTGCATGCGAGTGCACTGCAGTTCAGCTGCTGGTGGGAGCAGGGGCAGGGTTTCTGTCAGTCACAGCAGCCTCAAGTAGGCAGGAGTCATGGTCTGCAGAGTGCTCTTTGGCTATTTTTGTCCTGGGCAGCAGGCTTCCTGATGTGTTGTATCACCCTTTCCCTAGTGTGCAGGACACAGTGTAGACTAGGGTGCTGGTGACACTGCCACTGTGCTGGGTCTAACCTACATCATACCACTGCAGCTCTCTGGGTGAATGTTGGGGGATGTCATTGGGGCTTCAAGGATGTGGAGATGCAGGGGCTATTGGGCCCTGTGGCAGGATACAGTCTAATGTGGGCTGGGCTCTTAAAGTGGCACCAATCTGCAACTACCTGAGACTTGGGAGCTGACAACCAGAATGCACTTCCTCTCTGAAGCAATACCATTGTGCAGTCTCCAGGAAGCTCCTTATACCCGTCTCAAAGCCTGCAGGAGTCAAGGAATTCTCATGGCTAGAATTGCAAGAGTCCATGTAGGAATGTGGACCACAGAAGATCTCTCACTTACCACTGGAGATCTCTCACTTTTCCCACACTGGGAAGCCTCTCTGGGCTCCCCACTAATCTTGGCCAGGTCATCTGCCTCCCTTTCCTCTCCTTCTGTGCCTCAGGTGTTTCTTGTCACTTCTCCGCTGAATTTCAGTGTTCTCTCTTGGTTGTTCTATTTGAAGTATGATTATTTACTCATTATTTTGGTTTCTGTTTGTGGAGGAGGCAGAGTCCAGTGCCTCTACTCAGCCATCTTGAAGCCCCTATAATAGTAGCTAGTGTTTATTGAGCATTTCCTATCTGCCAGCTATTGTTCTAAGAGTTTTATGTGTATTAACTTATACAGTCTTTCTAATAACACTGTGAAGTAAGCACTTTCAATAACCCTATTTTATTCATGAGGAAATAGGGGCATAGAGACCTTAAACAATTTGCTCCAAGGTGGCATAGCTAGTAAATGGCAGAGCTGCAGTATGAAACTAGGCAGGCTGATTACAGAGCTCTTGTATTAACCACTGCACTCAACATAGGCACTTCCTGGAGACGAAATGCACTAGCTTGACAGGCACCTCTCAAATAAATAAGAGCTATTGAAGGACTGACCCCCAAGTTCACTGATGAATGCTAACTACTGCATAGTTTGGTTATTTTTATTTTATAGTTGAACCACCACACTTACCAATGAGCTAAAATCAGTCCATGAATTTTCAGCCTTTCAATTCTTATGACACTTTAAACTAAGAAAACAAGCACTTGAATATTTCTTTGCAAATATATTCTTACAGTTCTTTTTTTTTTTTTTTTTTTTGAGATGGAGTCTCGCTCTGTCGCCCGGGCTGGAGTGCAGTGGCCGGATCTCAGCTCACTGCAAGCTCCGCCTCCCGGGTTCCCGCCATTCTCCTGCCTCAGCCTCTCGAGTAGCTGGGACTACAGGCGCCACCACCTCGCCCGGCTAGTTTTTTGTATTCTTTAGTAGAGACGGGGTTTCACCGGGTTAGCCAGGATGGTCTCGATCTTCTGACCTTGTGATTCGCCCGTCTCGGCCTCCCAAAGTGCTGGGATTACAGGCTTGAGCCACCGCGCCCGGCCTATTCTTACAGTTCTTAACAAAGCGTTTTAAATTCAAAAGCTATCTCTATTATCTGTCCAATAAAACACCATTTAAACTACTACATAAAATTGAGCTAGACACTCAAAATCAAATGAAAGGGCATGATCTTCTCTCTACTGCCTTCTTCCCATCAGTGTCACAGGCATGTCCAAGGCTCCCTGATGGAGAAAAACCTGCATGAGCCCCAGCTTTCTGACAGTCTGTCCACATTCATATATCTTTGCTTTTAAGCTTGAATTCTGAAATCAGTCTCATCCCTCAAACCACTGCAGTGTGCCTTCCTGTTCTGTTCTACTAAAGGAAGTCCCTTGAACATCACCAATCCTCTCCTTGAAGCTGACTCTAATGATCTTTTCTGGATCCTTTTATTTTGCCCGCCCTCTCCAGAGTGATGTTGCCTTCCAACCCAGCCCTCATATTCATTAGGCTATTTCATTACCTATCCTACATTTCTTGTCTGTTTCTCTTACTCAGGCTGGCTCAACCACAGACATTTCCTTAAATTCTTGAAGTCCTTAACCCTCTCCTCTCCTCATCCTCTGTTCTTGCCCAGGGTGACTTCATTTCTATTTACACACCCAGCAATGACTTCTTTATGAGAGATGCCAAAATTCAAATCTTTGAAGTCCTGGCTTCTCTTCTAAGCACCAAACCTACTTTTCCATCTCTTTCCTAGTTATTTTTCTGCTGGTTAACCTAGTAACATTTCAAACTCAATTTGTCCAAACTGTGTTCTTATACTACCCTCATATTTATACCTTATTGTTCTTGGCTTTCCCCTATTTCCAATGGTTTGTCAAATTTTATTGATTATTTTTCTTAAAAAGCTTTGAAATCAGTCTGTTTTTCCATTCTATTTCTATGGTAATAATTGAGACATTCCATACAAAATTATTGAGCATCTACTATGTGTCAGGCATTGGGCTAGGAATACAAAGATACATAAGGTGATGGGGCTTTATTCCAGTAGGAAGCAAGTTACTAGTGCGACAAATGTTATGATAGAAGAAAGTATGTACAGTGTGTCCTGGGAGTCCAGAGTGCAGAGGTGGGAAAACAATTGCTATTGTCGCAGGGATTGGAACTGGATAATCAAATGTGTTGGAGATATTTGCCTGTACACAGCAAATTAGATTTTCTTGAGTACCAAATAAACAATTATACGAGCAATGTTTTAGTCAACCTGTTTCACTACCAGCTGAAAGGTTTTTTTCTTAAAATGATATTTATTATTCTAAGTGCAATCTGCCTCTCCCTTCTGGCAGTGATAATTTGAGTATTATAAAAGTCTGCTTGTTCTGTGTTATGTGACCCATGAGATGTTATAGAGGCACTCTGATTTCATACTAACAAGGGTAAAATACAGGGAAATTCTATCATCACGAAATAACCGCTCAAATGTCATTATGGATATTACTAGAACTAGAAATGAAAGAAATGCATAACAATACTGAAAATGTTTTTAAATGCTGCTGTTTATTTTCAAAACCTTTAAAAACTTAATTTAATTAAGGGAAGAGTAGTTTATTAGCTCAAAATTTCATCTTTAATTCAAATATGCTTGTATTTAGGGCATAAAGTTATTAGAATTTATGTTTGTGGAGGAGGCAGAGTCCAGTGCCTCTACTCAGCCATCTTGAAGCCCCTATAATAGTAGCTAGTGTTTATTGAGCATTTCCTATGTCAAAAGGTCAAATATTAGCAATTTTATATGGCTTACCCTAAGAAATCTATAAGTATTTTTTTCAGCTATTGGAACAAGTAGAATTGAAAGTGTGAGCTATGATTCTTAAGGTTATCAAAAAGAGTCCATTTTATGAATTAGTCATTATCATTCTTTATTTCTATTTGATTCATTTTATTTTCTTATTCCATAAGAGAGTCTTAACAGATTAATACTTTACTTTTCCAAAGGATCATCTTTACAGTATAAATGTATATATTTTTAAAATATATATTTTAAATAATATATATAATTAATATATTAGAGATAATATGTGAATAATACATTTAATACTTTTATATAATTATATATAATATATTTTAATAAAAATATGTGTGTGTGTGTGTGTGTGTGTGTATATATATATATATATACACACACATTCATACTGTAGTGGGAGAGGAAGAGTCTTGACAAAGTTCTCACCTGAGTAATTTTTTGGATTGGGAGCTCCTCAATATAGCTATGGATGCTAGAGGTGGGAAGAATCAGGTCTCTCCTTTTAATGATAATGTATCTAAGGGAATGTGTGCGCCTTCAGCTTTGTTCCTTTTGTTCAAAATTGTTTTGGTTATTCAGGGTCTTCTGTGGTTTCATATAGATTCGAGGATTGTTTTTTTCTTTTCCTCTCTTTCTTTTCTTTTTTTTGGGGATGTGTGGGGGTCTCACTCCATCATTCAGGCTGGAGGGCAGTGGTGTGATCAATCACGGCTCACTGCAGCCACAACCTCCCACTGGGGTCAAGCAATCCTCCTACCTCAGCCTTCAGTAGCTGGGACTACAGGAGTGCAGCACCCTGCACAGTTAATTTAAATTTTTTTTTAGAGACAAGGTCTTACCATGTTGCCCAAGCTGGTCTTGAACTTCTGGGTTCAAGTAATCCTGCCACCTTGGCCTTCCAAAGTGCTGGGATTACAGCTGTGAGCCATGGTGACAGGCCAGGATTGCTTCTTCTATTCTGTGAATAATGACATTGGAATTTTGATAAGGATTGCATTGAAACTGTAGATCACTTTGGGTACTATGGACATTTTCACAATTTAATTATTCTAATCCTTGAACACAAAATATCTTTCCATTTATTTGTGTTTTCTTCAATTTCTTTAATCAGTGATTTATTGTTTTTAGTATACAGGTCTTTTACCTCGTTAGTTAAGTTTGTACCTAAGTATTTTATTTTTTTGTTGCTATTGTAAATGGATTTGTTTTCTTAATTTCCTATTCAGATAGTTTGTTATCAGTGTAAAGAAATGCTACTGATGCATAATCTTACTTGTATGTGGAATCTAAAAAAGTTAAACTCATAGAAGTAGAGAGTAGAATTATGGTTAGTCACCAGGGGCCAGGGATGGGGAGAGAAAGGGAATGGGGAGTTACTGATCAAAGGGTACAAAGTTTCAGCTAGACAGGCAGAATAACTTTTGAGATCTATTGCATAACATGGTTACTATATTTAATAATATATTTTTTTCAAAACACTTGAGAGTAAATTTCAAATGTCCCACCATAAAAAAAGTGAGGTAATAGATACGTTAATTAGCTTTATTTAATCATTTCATATTGTGTACATATAACAAAATATTACTTTGTATGCTGTAAGTATATACAATTATGATTTGTCAATTTAAAATAATATTAATAGGCCAGGCGCGGTGGCTCACGCCTGTAATCCCAGCACTTTGGGAGGCTGAGGCGGGCGGATCACGAGGTCAGGAGATCGAGACCATCCTGGCTAACAGGGTGAAACACCGTTTCTACTAAAAAATAGAAATAATTAGCCGGGCGCGGGGGCGGGCGCCTGTGGTCCCAGCTACTGGGCAGGCTGAGGCAGGAGAATGGCGAGAACCCAGGAGGCGGAGCTTGCAGTGAGCTGAGATCGCGGGCGCCACGGCACTCCAGCCTGGGCGAGAGAGTGAGATTCCAACTCAAAATAAATAAAATAAAATAAAATAATTTTCGTAAAAAATAAAGGCAAGGCATCTAAGAATTAGGGATATTAATATACCCAATATTATGCAGCTCAGATTTGAGACTAGCTCTTTCTTTTTGTAGAGGCTAAGGGTATATTCCAGAAATGAGACAGAGAGACAGAGAGAGAGAGAGAGAGAGAGGCAGAGAGAGAGTGAGACAGAGAAATTTGGAGGATTTATGACAGTATTAAAGAGTCAAACTTATTTATGCACAAACATGACCTTCATGATTTCTCTGAGTCCCTATTCCTCTGGTTCCTTCTGTCCTAATCCCTCCAGGTCCTGTTGTCTTCCTGTTGGTCTGCAGGAGCCCACATGAGCTGTTCTGTCGCAGCAGGAACGGGCATTGATGGCTCCAGGAGCTACTTTGAGATGTGGTCTTATGTTCCAAGATTTGGGAGTTACAAAAGCATTTCTTTAAAAAAAAGTCATAGTTTCTAATGTAAAATATTTATTTACTTTTGCATCTATTCTTCAAGAACCAGATAAAAGATTAAATGGAACAAATGTTTCAACTACTTTAATGTTCATATGATCCTTGGAAGTGTCCTCAAGGAAATAAATTTTGGGAAACATTTCAGTGCACTTTTTATTTACTTATTAGTATAATGATACGCTCAGTTTTTTGATTCGCCCAAAAGAGTAATCCAAAGTGGAGGTATAATTTCTTAATCTAATACTGTGCCACAGAATCTCTCTGGAACCTAGATGGTATTTCAGAGTTGTTTTATTTAATTAATAATAGACAACAAAATACAGTATTGCCAATAGAGTAAAGGTGTTAATTCTCAAATTCTTACTCTACCTCCAAAGTAAATCTATTTTGAAATTTTTGTTCAAGAAAACCCAACAATTGAAAACATTGATTTTCTAAAATATGTAAAAGAATACGTGACTAAAATGTAATTTGCTGAGAAAAGCTTCTAGTATTCTTGGTGCACTGACAAAGTACTCACAGTTTTCTTTGAACATCTAAAGTCTGTTGTATTATGCTCTGGATGAGCTTTTAGATTAAAAAAAAAATTGTTGGCTAATTGACCTATTTAAACCATTCTTACTAGGCCCGCAGCCTGAAAACCAGAGTGCTCCTCTGAAGAACTGAATTTTTATGAGGTGTTAAATCAACATTGCCAAATGGGACTTTGTGGAGTGTTCTGTAACCTCATAGTAGAGTGATGCGGGCTACTAGATCATTTAGTATCTTTAATAGGCCACGATTAACTCTTCTTATAAGGAAATGTGTGGGTTGTCTTGCTAATGTATAAATCTTCATGAATAGGACACATTTTTATTTATATAGGACCTAAGCCAGGAATCCCTCTACATATCCATTTATATTTTATTTGTTTTGCAGACTTAAAAATGTTGGCAGGACAGATTGCATGCATGGTGTCTTGAGTAGTGATGCATTCTTGATACACTGATAAAGAAAAATGGGTAAACCAGCTTGGGTTTTCTCAACTTTTAGGGAAAGGAGAAGAATCTTATTATTACTGTACTAAATATAGTACTAATAATCTCTTAGTTATATAGTCCTTTCCAGTTCACAGTGTAAATTTTCTCATATTTTTTATATTGTGTGATCCTCACAGACACTCTGGGAGCTGAGTAGGGCAAGTAACACCTTTAAGTCATAGATGAAACTAGCACTCAAGAGAATTTGCTTGGAAATATAGCAAAAGTGATCTTCAAGTCCAATGTTCTAGCCAGCACTTTCATCACAGGATTCTGATGATATGATCTCAGGAAGTCTGAAAGAACAAAGCTTTCCAAAACTTTAACTTCGGGCGTTTGGCTTCTCAGGCTCTAAACTAAGTTAGTACTTCATTTTCCCACAACTGGGAATTTAATGATAAAATTATCAATCTATTTGAAAATCTAGCCTGAGAAGAGGATAGAGGCAAAAAGAGAGTTTAGGCACTTAAGCCTTGTAAAAGTAGGTGGACATGGAGAGGAAGAGAACTTAAGCATAGATTTTAATAATTCCCAAGTGACTTTTTAAAGGGTTTGAATTCTAAACTCATTGAAACCTCATTATAACATTGTCTTTGAGGGTCACACTTTAGAATCACCTTATTGGAGAAATCTTGACCCTCTTTGGATGAATTGCCAATATCCGTAATTCAATGACTGTTATATAATACTAGCAATGGTCTAGTATCAATGGTACACTTACTTTCTCTATAAAATGGCATTGATTTTATTCCCGTTGATAGTTATTTAGATAGCTAAATAAAGAGCAATAAATTCTCCTCCTCCTTCTTCCTTTCTTCTTTGTATATCTGTGTATATCTTACCCTTCCAAACCAAACTATTAATTCTCAAAAATGGAGACTACATTCTGTTTATACTAGCTGTACAATAAATATTAGTTAAACTCAGTTACTTGTATAACATTTGCTGGGTGTCTTTCAGACAGTACTTACTATGTATTTCATGTTTCTATACAATTTATCTTTTGTGCAATTTTAAAATAATTTTTATAATGGGTTTTTATAATAGTTCTAATTCCCTCTTCCATATATAGAGAATCCACCTACTCAAGTAAATTTCATGGGCATTAAATATTATGTGTATGCATACACAGGACATTAAAATATATGGACTCTATTAACATGAAGACCACTATGGTACCAGTTAATGATTAATTACTTTACTGGGTTCAAATTTTAGCTCTGAGTCATCCTAGCCATGAAATTTTAGGCAAATAACTATTGTATTCTAGGGCCCAGTGTTCTCATCTGCAAAATGGTGAGGATAAATCATAAGATTGTTATGAAACTAAATGAGGCAATGCATAATACTTGACATATAGTAAATTCTCACATATTAGACATTAGTAAGGTTACTTTTAACTAAGGATATTTAGTGATGAATATACAAATGCTTGTTCAAATAAGACAATTTATGAATAATGAAATATTTGAGTGGCACTTGAATTGCTTTCACAATTGTTTTTCAATTTGAGTAAAAATGTTATAGATTTTGTTTCAGAATAAAAATAGATATTATAAAATGTTTGGAAAATGAAATTATACAACCAATTTACATTTCCATTTGCTTTTTTATTATAACCCTAAATATCAGATCCTGTTTAAAGTTAGTTTTTAAGAGGATACTACTTCTTTGGACCTGTACAGTCCACTGGCATTTGCCTATTGTGCCATATTCTTGCTATGACACTGTGGGAGATTGTTTTTCTAATGATCACAATACCTCCCATCCCACATGTATCCTGCCTCATTTGAAATCACTTTGGGGCTGGGCACGGTGGCTTACGCCTGTAATCCCAGCACTTTGGCAGGCTGAGGTGGGCGGATCACTTGAGGTCAGGAGTTCAAGATCAGCCTGGCCAATGTGGTGAAATCCTATCTCTACTAAAAGCACAAAAATTGGTGGCGTGTGCCCGTAGTCCCAGCTACTCTGGAGACTGAGGCAGGAGAATTGCTTGAACCCGGGAGATGGAGGCTGCAAAGAGCTGAAATCATACCGCTGCACTCCAGCCTGGGCTACAGAGTGAGACTCTGTCAAAACAAAACAAACAAACAAACAAAAACAAAACAGTTTGGAAGTTACCACAACTCTAAGATGCTAAATTGTGCTTTAGTACTGCTAGGAATTATTTAGCTATCAAATGTTTACCATCCTCTAAGAGGAAAATACTTCCTTATTACGTGAAATCACTAGTTACATGGTTCAGTGGTTTCTTTCATTTGAGTGGTTTCTGACAGCTGCAGCAAACAGAAGGAAAAGCTAGACAGATTTGGGAGGGCTCAGACATAATACACCATATAGTAGAGATTCCTAACTTTATTTAATGATAAGGGCTTGTTAAAAATACAATTACCCAGGCCCTTTCCCTGAAGAGCCTGAGCCAATAGGTCTGGAGTAGCCTTCTGAATCTCTATTTTTAACAAGTTTGTCAGGTCATTCTTCTGATCTGACCAGTTTGTAAAGAACTTCATATGAAAGTGCTTTACAACCTATGAGACTACAAGAACAACCTCAAGGAAACACTCCTTTATTTTCCTCTTATTTTAAAAATATCAGCCGGGCGCAGTGGCTCATGCCTGTAATCCCAGCACTTTGGGAGGCTGCAGCAGGCAGATCACCTGAGGTCAGGAGTTCAAACCCGGCCTGGCCAACATGGCGAAACCCCGTCTCTACTAAAAATACAAAATTAGCTGGATGCAGTGGTGGGCACCTGTAATCCCAGTCACTCGGGAGGCTGAGGCAGGAGAATCGCTTGAACCTGGGAGGTGGAGATTGCAGTGAGCTGAGATCGGACCATTGCACTCCAGCCTAGGGACAGGGCAAGACTACATCTCAAAAAAAAAAAAAAAAAAAATCAATAAACAGCAGGTAAAATAACCTATAATATAATTTCTCGGAGTCAAGTGGCTCTCAGAAATCCTTACAAAGGGGAACTATAGAATCAGACTGCCTGGGTTCAAATCCAGACTCCTCTACTACCAGTGTGATCGTGGACAAGTGATTTAATTTCATTGTGTTGTGATTTTTTTTTTTTTTTAATTTGTAAGAAAGCAATGATAGTATTACCTTGTAGGGCAGCTTTGAAGATTATATGAGTTAACACATGTAAAGGCTTAGATGGTCCTAGGAATTTATAGTAAGTACTCAGAAATGATAGCCATTTTTATAAATACTCTAGGAATTATTAATAGTAGTGCTCTCATCACTACTACATTGTGGAAGTGCTATGGTTTGGATGTGGTTTGTCCCCATCAAAACTCATGTTGAAATTTTATCCCCAATGTGGCAACGTTGGGATGTGGGGCTTAGTTGGAGGGTGTTTGGGTCATTGAGGTGGATTCCTCGTGAATAATGTCATCCTGAGGCTTCTGAGGCTACGTCATAAAGTGATTGATATGGTCTGGCTCTGTGTCTCTAACCAAATCTCATCTTGAATTATAATGTAAATTGTAATACCCATCTGTTGAAAAAGGGACCTCGTGGAAGGTGATTAGATCATGGGGGTGGTCCTCCCATGCTGTCCTCATGATAGTGAGTGAGTTCTCATGAGATCTGATGGTATTATAAGGGACTTTTCCCTTCTCTCCCTGCACTTCTCTCTCCTACCCCCATGTGAAGGAAGACATGTTTGCTTCCCCTTCTGTCATAATTCTAATTTCCTGAGGCCTCCCCAGCCATGTGGGCTGCGAGTCAATTAAACCTCTTTTCTTTTTAAATTACCCAGTCTCAGGTATGTCCTTATAGCAGTGTGAGAACAGACTAATACAGTGATGCCACTTCTGCCTGTTTGCTGGAATACTCACGCTTAGAGTCCTGAATTGTCATGTAAGAATCTGATTAGTCTGAGGCTGCTGTGCTGGGAGGATGGCAAGTTACCGGAAGAGGCCACGTGTAGGTGCTGTGGTTGGCAGTCTTAGTCTTTGATTCATCCTACCCACTCATACGAGAGGAAGAGCCTCTAAGTGATGTCAGCCTCCTGCTGTGGAGTCACTTCCAGCTTCCCTGTCTTCTCAGCTGCAGTCCCAGACATCATGGAACAGATAAACCATTCCCACTAGGCTCTGTCTAAACTCCTCACCCAAGGAATCTATAAGCATAATAAAATGGTTGCCATTGTAAGCTACAAAACTTGAGGATAGTTTATTATACAAAAATAGTCACTGGAGTATCTATCTTTCCAACTTCATGAATGTATTTATCATTTCTGCCTTCTTTACTACTCAGTCTTTGTCACCTAGCACATAGCAACTCTCAGCTATTTATGGAACAGTGTAATGTATTATATTTTAAACAACTCCTTATTGTTGGGTAAATAGTTTTTTATTATTCTCAATTATTTTACTTATCATTTAGAGTAAATATGTGGGAGTGGAATTGCTGAGTCATAGAATATTTTAAATGGTTTTGATATGAATATATTGAAACATTTTATTGCTGTCATTGCCTGACAAAAGAATCATCCAGAAAGAGCCTGTTAAAGTTAAACCATCAACATGTACATTGAAGAACTAATATATGCTAATTAAATGCATAGGAGTGATTTATAAACTAGAATGATGACTTCTGAATAGAATACCAATGGATTAACTTTAAAGTAGGAGGTTTGCTAACCTCATTGCTCTCTACTTGATTTCTAGGGGTCCAAGAATGTAATAAACAAGAGGTCTACAAGCTGTGTCAAATATTTCTCTAAAACTAACTTACGTGTTGTTGTATTAAGGCAAGATGTTAACAGGCACAATAAGTTTCACTTACTTTGGCTAAACATACAAATTATCTTGTATTTATCAGACATTCTGATGTTGCAACCATAGGAATTTGGTGGGATAATTGCTGTAGCATTTACTATTAGCAGAGCCACATATCAGATAGTTTCTGAATTGCGCACATCTAACATTTGACTGACATTTGACAGTGGGGTAGCCACAAGTAAGGGCCCAGTAGCAGTAAACAGTGCTTAGCTGCCTAAATCCTTATTTAAATCAATTGTTTATTAGCACTGACAGGTTTGAGCATATGCTACCCCAAATATGGAACCGTAGTATTTGAGAAACAGCAGAAGCAGGAAGATCTCTCTGACCTTCTCCTGCCATTCTCCCTTGAAGCAGACCATAAAATAACTCTCTGACCTTCCTTTAAATTATGTCATAATATCCTCATTCTAGAGGGATCCCTCCTATACCTAGAGGAAAAGAATGCCCTTATCTTTAAGGGAATACAGAGAAGAATCTGAACAAACAGGCCTTGCTAAGCGCCCCCTCCCAGTGTATTACCATTAGATCATTCTCTTTTGTCTTTTATTTATCCTTTTACATGACTGTCCACTCTTCATCAAACTAAAGCATAAAATATTCAGATTTTCCTGTTTTTTGGGTCTTCATTTCTGAAGGCTCCTGTGCCATGTAAACTTATATGAAATACATTTATGTGTTTTTCTCCTGTTACTGTGCCTCTCATTATAGGAGTCTTAGCCACGAACCTAGCAATGAATAGAAAAAATATTACCTTTTCTATTTTATGGCCTCATAACCATATTAATGGTTTGTGTTATTTTACAATATTATGGTGAACACTTACTGACTTTTGATTTTTAGGTAAAAGTTTCAAAAATATAGATGTGTGGGGGAGGGGTTTCATTTATAATTGTTTTTATAGTGAATAATACATTAAGTTGTTACAAACAAAGTTTTAACAGAGGGAAATGGATTACTTTTTTTCAAGTGTGAAGTGTTAGAAAAAAATCCTTTTTTTCCTCCATTCACTGAAGAGTCAGTATAATAGAGCACAAAAACATTGGGATTTGGGGTCAAAGAACAGGGGATAGACTCCAGCTGGGTGAAACTGGACAGTCCTTGGACATCTGTGAGCCTCATCTGTAAAACTAGGGTAATATTTTTAGGATTTTGTGAGGACTAAATGAGTTAATGCATAAAAGAATCAATCACAATGGATGGTATACAGGTGTCCAATAAATGTTGGTGGGATTCAAATTTATCTTTTTAGGTACCTGTCTCTAGCTTTCAAAATTGGGGCATCGTTTTCCCTGAATACTAGTGTAAATATAATAATCTTAGATTTTTCTAGACCACCAGATAGTTCACCCTTTTGCTGATTCATAATTTTCTCTAGCTGTTGGATGAGATTGCACTTCTGTTTTTTTTTTTTTTATAAATAGAGACAGGATCTCACCATGTTGCCCAAGCTGATCTGGTCTCAAACTCCTGAGCTTAAGCAATCCGCCTGCCTTGGCCTCCCGAAGTGCTAGGATTATAGGCATGAGCCACCACGCCCGGCCCTATACCTTTCTTAAACACTAGTTATGTTATTGATAATCAAGGAAGCACCATGTTTGAAAACCATCTCATAAGGTGAGTTACTAGACAGATGGTGAATCTTATCTGCTTTGTCTTATTTTAGTATGCATTCCAGAAGGTGGCTTTTTCCAATTTTATTCTTAACAATTTTATAATTTTATATCTTAACAAAAACATATGACATGCTATATCAGATGTTTTAGAACATGTAAATTTCTGTGCATTGATACTACCCATAATTGAAAATATAATTAAAATCATATTATTGGAAGTCAATGTAGAATTCATTTGATTTTGTTATCATTTCCATTATATTCATTAGGAAACTGAAGTCCAAGTAGGTCAAAGGACTGCAGGAAAAAACAGAAGCAAACTAGTAGTTACTTATCTAACAAAACATTTTCATTTTATGTATTCGGAGGCCCTGATAATGGTAAAGCACGTGATCATGGTAAAACACGGAGACTCACTCTTAGGAATCATACCTCCTATTCCAGTCCTTTTCCCAACTGCTTCCCTCTGATTTTATAATCCAAAAATATATTACCAAGTTAACAATAACAACTTTAGATACCTAATTGCTAATTGAGAAAAGACTCACAGGTTTAAATAAGGTCCTTATGAGAGCACTGGACAAGATTTAGAGAGTTTATTTGCCATAAAATGAATGATGAAATTAAAACATTTTGAGGTGGAACATAAGGTAACTTTACAGTGACAAATCTTCAGGTGATTGCAGTAATCTTAATGTCCTTTGCATACTTTTCATTTTGACTTGAGTCTTAATCCAAGCAAAGCCACCAGAATAACAAAAGAATGAAGTAAGTTCCTGGATAGATTTGAAGCTCAATTTGTCTCCTTATATGGGTAAACTGTATTAAAACTCACATCTGTCTTTGGACAACCAAAATGTAAAAATATACACGAAATGTTGGCAAGAGTTAGATCATTTTATTTTCACACACAAAAATTGATATTGTGTTTCATACATAGGTACTGAAATCAGGTGTGTATTTAGTACAGAGTTTGTACTTTTCTAGAAGTGAATAATTTCTAAAGGATTTTTTTTAGCTCCTCTAACAAAATGTTACAATATCAGACTAACTTACAAATTGAACTTTGTCAACTTGGTAACCAGTAGGACGGAATATACTGTAAACTTCTTTCCGAGACCTCATCCTGCTAAAATTCAACTGATTCCTTCCTTCCTTCCTTCCTTCCTTCCTTCCTTCCTTCCTTCCTTCCTTCCTTCCTTCCTTCCTTCCTTCCTTCCTTCCTTCCTTCCTTCCTTCCTCCTTCCCTCCCTCCCTCCCTCCCTGCCTTCCTTCCTTCCTTTCGAGACGAAGTCTCGCTCTGTCACCCAGGCTGGAGTTCAGTGGCACAATCTTGGCTCACTACAACCTCTGCCTTCCAGGTTCAAGCGATTCTCCTGCCTCAGCCTCCTGAGTAGCTGGAATTATGGGCAAGCACCACTACACTTGGCTAATTTTTTTATTTTTAGTAGAGATGGGGTTTCATCATGTTGGCCAGGATGGTCTCGATGTCCTGACCTTGTGATCCACCTGCCTCGGCCTCCAAAAGTGCTGGGATTATAGACATGAGCCACCGCGCCTGGCTAACTGATTTCTTTAATCATTTTATATAGTTGTCACTTGGTTATAGAAACATCATAAAACTGAGGGAAACATATTAATTGTTTTACTTCAGCAGTTCTTATGAATAATTGTCCTAGCTCATGTACTCAATTAAAAAAAAAAAAGAATGAACAGATCTCCCTTTTTGGACAATGATTTATTTATTTATTTATTTATTTATTTATTTATTTATTTATTTATTTATTTTTTGAGACAGAGTCCTTGCCCAGGCTGGAGTGCAGTGGCACAATCTCGAGCTTCCACTACAAGCTCTGCCTCCCGGGTTCTTGCCATTCTTCTGCCTCAGCCTTCCCAGCAGCTGGGACTGCAGGCTCCCGCCATCACGCCCAGCTAATTTTTTGTGTTTTTAGTAGAGATGGGGTTTCACCAAGTTAGCCAGGATAGTCTTGATCTCCTGACCTTGTGATCTGCCTGCCTCGGCTTCCCAAAGTGCTGGGATTATAGGCGTGAGCCACTGCGCCTGGCCTTTTTTTTTTTTTTTTTTTTTTTTTGAGACGTAGTCTTGTACTGCTGCCCAGGCTGGAGTGCAGTGGCATGACCTCAGCTCACTGAAACTACCACCTCCCGGGTTCAGGAGATTATCCTGCCTCAGCCTCCCAATTTGCTGGGATTACAGGCACACGCCACCATGCCTGGCTAATTTTTGTATTTTTAGTAGAGACGGAGTTTCACCACATTGGCCAGGTTCATCTTGAACTCCTGACCTCAAGTGATCTGCTCATCTCGGCCTCCCAAAGTGCTGGGATAAGAGGTGTGAGCCACCGCGCCTGGCCCAGGATGCTGATTTTAACAATCAGGCTAAGACTGAGAGGGCTCTGAAATTCTGAAAGGGCTGAGGTATTCTACAAAGGTGGTTAGACAGGGTTACATATTTATTTTATTATTTATACAAAGATGCTTCTCAGCTTATAATGGGGTTACATCCCAATAAACCTATCATAAGCTGAAAATATCACAAGTTGAAACTGCATTTGATACACCTAATGTCCCAACCATCATAGGTTAGCCTAGCCTATTTTAAACATGCTCAGAACACTTACAGTTGGGCAAAATCACCTAACAGAAAACAATTTTATAATAAAGTGTTGCATAGCTCATGTAATTTATTGAATGCTGTACTGAAAGTGAAAAACAAAATGGCTGTATGAATATTTAAGTATATTTTCTAGTGAATATTACTTTCGCTCTGTTGTAAAGTAAAAAAGTGGTACGTAGAGGATTCTACAAAGGTGATTAGACACTGACAAATATTTATTCTTTGTAGTGGAAGGACTGGAAAAAAGATAAAGTGAAAAGTAAATTATTTTTCAAAGAATGTTCTTTAGTAGAGCATTGCCAAAGAACTGCCTGCAATACTGGAAATGTTGTTCAACTTTTTGAATCTGTTCCATGGCTCTCTGGGTTGACTCCCCTCATGGTTACCTGTGATGTTTCTAGTTAGTTGCCTGGGGGTAGGGAAGGGGATTGTGATAAGGGAAGGGAATAGAAAATAAAAGTGCTCTTTTTGCAAAATACGGAGCTTCCATTCAATATTTTCACTCTCCATATATGAAAAGAAATAAATTGGAAGACCACCAGGAGTGATCTCAGGATATGGAAAAAGAATCATTGATTGTTTTGTGATGGGAAAGCCCTACATCTTTTAAATTGTCTGGTGATTTTCTCTTTAGGTGGCCAGGTGTGGGAAACTAGACTCATCGGTGACTATTATCCCAAGATATCGTGTAATTATGTACAAACAAATCTTAGGATTTATGCATTTCTCCCGTTTAAGTCCTAAAGTATGTCTATATGATGACATCAACATGAGAAAAAGTGAGCGACAGATCTTATTTTTATTTTTAGCAATATTGTGTGAAATATCCAGCTAGATTTTCTTCAGGCTGATTATTTGGCCAGCACAGGGAGAAGGGAGAAAGAGAGAAGAAGGGAAAGAGGACGTGACTGCTGAAGGTAGAGATTATTCACTGGGATCTTGTGCAACATATGGTATTAGAGGCTCATTTACTCACATATTTTAGGAGCTATAAAATATTCATTTAAGTGGACAGTTTAAACTATTCCTGTATGGGGGAGGATTAAGTGGTTGGATTACTGTCTTTGTGCATAAAGCTTTTTCTGTTATTTCAGTTTATTTCACTAAGACAGAGTCCCCAAAGTAGAATTACTTGGTCAGATGGTCTGAACATAAAAAAAATCTGTTGATACATGTCAACTGGAAATAACTATTTTTAATACTGCTTGATAGATGAAGTTTGACTCCTCATCAGTCACAGGATATGTTAAAAACTGTTTAAAATGACTTGCTAACATGGTGGTCCAAAACCATATTCAATGACAATGTCATAGTCTGTGTAAAGAAAAAGGTTTGAAGTTGCCGGTATCAGGAGAACCACTAGATTTTCTCAAAGGGAATGCCTCTGAACAAGCTGATACCAAAAAGAAAGACCAAGTTCCTGATGTATACATGATTTCTTAAAATTCTGCTTGAAATTATTTTATCTTGTGGAAATGAGGAAAAGGAGACCAAGTGTCAGCCTATATTTGGGGGAATTTTCTGAAAAATAAGTTATAATTTTCACGTCTTGGGAAAGAAGAAGAAGTAAAATGCAGGCTATGTTTGGATTTGGATGGTCTGTTTTGGTTTAAAATATATGATAAATCAGAGATTGCTTAGTACTGATCAAGAATATCATAAGCATAGTCAAAAATTCCTATGTGTTCACTATAATATATGCCCCTAAGTAAGATAAAACAACTGAACTAATGCTGATTAGACTCTGATATGACTAATTAGACTGTGTCCCCACCCAAATCTCATCTTGAATTGTAATCCCCTTGTGTGGAAGGAGCGACTGGTGTGAGGTGATTGGATCATGGGAGTGGTTTCCTTCATGCTGTTCTCCTAACAGTGAGATTCCCATGAGATCTGATGGTTTCCCCGGAGCTCCCTCTCTCTCTCTCCCTTCCTCTTTCTCTCTCTCTGTATCATGCTGCCATGTGAAGAAGTTTCCTTGCTCCCCCTTCCCCTTCCGTCATGATTGTAAGTTTTCTGAGGCCTCCCAGTCATGCAGAGCTGTGAGTCAATTAAACCTCTTTCCTTTATAAATTACCCAGTCTCCGATATTTCTTTACAGCAATGTGAAAATGAACTGATATGGATTCCAACTTCTCTAGGGAGGAAACTCCTCTAAGGAGGAAATATGTCAATGAGGAATAAATGCCTATATCTGATGCCGTAGCATTGGGAGGGAGGGACAGTGGGAGTACACTGAGAGAGTGTGGGACCACAAAACCAGAGAGAGCATGACTGCCATATGTGCTGGCCAACTTGCTTGTCCAGATGATGCTTTGAGAACAACTTACCCTGGAAGCAAAAAGTGGAGCCCTACAATAATCAAGCGGTGGTTCAAGTGGTGTCCCTAACTAACCTTACATGGACCTCTAGCCACATCTACCAAAGGAAGCACCTGGAGCCTGGGGGTAATGTGCCTTGGGTTCAGGATAAAGCATAAGAGAAAGGACAGTTGCCAGGGCCTTTCAGAGCCACTTCTGTCGGGGACAGTAGAGTATAGCACTCTGGAGTATGGACCCTGGAGCTTGGCTTAGAAACTGGGTGTCCCTGCTAACTTACGAGCTGTGTGACCTCAGATGAATTATGTAACCTCTCTGTGCCTCAGCGTACTTATGTGTAAGATAAGGATAGTAACAGTCCCTACTGCAGGATGGCTATAAAGAATATGTGATTTCATTCACATTAAGTGTTTAAATGGTGTTTTGAATGTAGTAAGTGCTGTGTATTTATTTTTTTTCTCTTAGTATATTAAAATAAACATCCAGACAAGGCTACAGAAGAATGTTTAGTATATTTTGAAAATACTAAATACATTTAAAATGTTTAGCATGTTTTAAATGTGTATGTTTAACACATTCACCTTTATGTGGACCGCACTAAAAGTGACTGTACAGATAACCTCATTCAGGGATCAAGTCCAAAGTCTAAATCCAAGGTCCTTCGTGACATGAGCCATGACACATGGGCTTCCTGGTGCACCCCATGCAAGACCCTGGTGGTTATGCCATTGCTTCCCTCCATGGTCACTACACTGATTAAGCAGATGTTTTTCCTTTTTTTAAGTAGTAGGCATTGAGAGTGCTCCACTCAACTGAACTGTTTGTTAGATTGAGGAGCAACTCTGATAAGCTGTGTCTGTCTCCCTGACTTTTCCAGCTACTTCAGAGCAGCCATTTAGAGCAAGAAACAGTGTTGAGGCTTCATGTCTGAGTTTTCCTCAGATCTCGACCGGTAAGTGGTGTGGAACATTGAACTGATGACCAGGAGAAAAGCAGTCAAACTGGGCTCACTCATGGAGAATTCACTGTTCCCCCAGTGCCCTGACACTCTGCAAATGAATGGAAAAATCAAATCACAAGAAATAGTGCAGAACAAGACAGAGGGTTTCTTTTGTTTCTGTTCTGATCAGAGGAAACTGAAGAATCCAAAGTTTATCAGTACCAGCCCCACCCCTTGTTTTGGAAGGCAGGCAGAATAGCTATGCTTGAAAATATCCAATTCTGGGTTGAAAGTAGGAGATATTACAAGTCCTTCTTTGTAATTAGACATTTGAAAGACTGTTGTAAAACATGCATACCCATCCACAAGGTAAATCACAGATCTGGAAGACCTGACATCCAGGTCAGGCTTGCAAAATCTTTGTGCATTAAGAAGAATGATGCCTGAAATATGAACTTTGGGACCCTGGACATTTTTTATTTTCTAGAAACCAACCATTAAGGAAAGATGCATTATTTCATATTTGAGTCATTACTACCTAGAGTTTTAACAAGAATTGTTGGCTGGGTTGTTTATATATGCCTATGGTAAACCTTTTGCTTTTCTTGACACTTCAATCTGGCAATTATATAAGCTGTTTTCATAGCTTTTTTTCCCTTCTTGAAAAATCATTCTTTGTATCTCAGTATCAGTGTCTCACAATAAAACATCTAATTACGAGATACCAAAAATATTTTTTGTTTTTCTTTAATATATATTGATATACAAAAAACATGAAATTTATAAATGACATTGGATTTGCCTAGGTTAGATCTGTTAACAGCAAAATGAACCTTTAGACCTGAAAGATAGCATTATTTAAAAAATGACATAAGGTTAAACAAAATTTTAACTCTCTGATTCCAGGGCTATTAGCTATGTGTGAAAAAAGAAACTGCAACATGCAAGTTGGAAGGATTCATTAAAATTCATGGCAAAACTCATTGGGAATGAATCAAATTGGAAAATATTGTTAAAGCTATAGCTGAACGTATGCTTATGCCTCTAGGGGTAATTTATTTGAAATCTTTCTCTCACACATGATATACACATAGATTTTTATCTGTTCCAAGTGTACTGAAGCTTACAGAAAATATGTTAAATCTCCTCAAAAGAGACTTTCCCATTGCTCTAGAGAGTGATTTCTGCTTTTGCCTTGCATGTGCTCTGGCCAGGTAGTTCTTTCAGCTGTTGCGATTGCTTAGTTGTATGCTGCTTTGTGTCTGACGGAGGAGTAACAGAACAGCCCCAGAGATAAGAACGGGGTTGAACAATTGGAAGATGCTGGAAAAGATTAAAGACAACTGGAAAATTCATTGGAGCAGCATGAAAAATAAATTACCCGAGTGAAGCAATGGTTAATGAAGTCACTCTTAGAGAGCCACTAAAATTGCTGAAGGATATTATTAAATACTTTTAGAAGTTCTTTTTCAGTTTGTGCATGCAGTGAAATATCTTGTTAAGATTGCAAATGCTTTAAGTTACTAATACAGGAACAATTTTTATTATACTTTAAAAAGTGGTATTAGTATATATTCTCTCATCATGGCAAGATTCTGAATTCATTTCCTATGCCTTGCCAACAGCCTTCTGAGATACAAATTTCAGGGTAATACAAAGAAAAATTTAACGTATTGTCACAAATTATCCTTGAAGCTAGTAATTACAATAAATAGACATAAATTTAAATAACTTTTTTCTATAGATTTTATTAATCTCATGAATAAGTACAACCAGCATAGTTTGTCAGCTAAGCAACAGAAAGCTTTGTCTATGAGGAAATATAAGCAGAAATTCTGTAGGCTAGAAATATATAACCTAAACACATTTATAGAATAATGGGATTTCTGAGACAAAGGTCTTAGTATCACACATTTTAGTTTTGTTGAGGGTTATGAGAGCAGAAGATGGCTGAATTTTCATGTATATGTGAGTGTGTGTATACTTTCTAGGTGTGGGGAGGAGGAATAAATAGAGTTTTAGAAAAATAAAATACTCTTTTATTTCCAACACTGTGTTTCATATTAAAGTAATTTATCAAGAAGCTGTAGGTTATAAATCTTTAGCTTATGACTATAGCAAGGGCCTCCACTTGAACTCAAAATATATACTCTCTGAGATTCCAACACATCCGCAAAGCTTGTCACGTGCTTGTCTTGGAGCTATTTGAAAGAAGTCCAGGAAGCCTCCTGAGAAAGAGTGAGTCATCCTCAGGCAGTTATCCTAAAGTGGAGAATGAAGGTCTAAATGAAAGCAGAAGGGCAGGTTCATGTGTGTGGTGCTCCTGTCGATCTTCTACGTGCCCTTCTTATTTTTCCTGGGGATTATGCCAGATCCTGGTGGAGAGGACTCAAAGTGAAACAAGGAAGAGAGCCTTTTCACTTTCTTAGTAAAATGTCGAAGATACCAGGGAACAGAACGAGGTAGCACTTCTGTGGCCTGGGGAGAAGAGGATGGGAGGCAACTGGGCCTTTGCACACAACTTAGCAGCAGGTGGTGTGCTGCACACAATCCAGGGGCAGCGACCACAAGCCAAGTCACAAGTCAGCGCCCTCAGGAGGGGAATTCTCTCCACTTCAGTGGGAGAGAACTCTGGTGGAGGGGTGACATGATGAACACTTGAGACTGTGACAATTTTGGCAAGATGCAGCTTTGATGTGGTACATGCCTTGGGACCTGGATGGCTTGAGAAGCTGAAGTGGCTTTGGAGAGTGGATATACTCAAGCATGGTAGTAGGTATCAGGCATCCCAGTAGCTGCAGAAGGAAATAGGAAGACTGCCACGTGGGAGTTGGGAGGAGATAGATTGGGAGTTCACTGAGGGTACCCGTCAGTGACTCCCTAGACCAATAGATGAGAAATTGACCTGAGGGAGAGAAGAGCATGAAACTAAAGAAGAAGCAGTGTCTCGTGTTCCTTGTGACTTGTACTCCTACATGGACCCCTCCAAAATCATGTAGCTACTGGCAAAGTGGATGTTCCATATTATAATCACTTTATATTTCTGAAAATAAAAACCAATAACTCACTATTTGGTAATAAGAAATACAATTGTCACTACTTATGGAAAGGCTATTAAATGTTAGGGAACCTTCGCATTTCTTTAAATGGAAATGCATAGATTATTAATATCATTTCTTCCCAACAGCTGATATGAGCCCAAGTCTGATAGGGCGGTGCAGGGGTAGCCGAGACTCTCAAGGCTGCCGAGGGAGGTTCCCCTTTTTGTGGATAGTATTTCAGGCAGTAGTGTCCCTTCTGTGCATACACTTCAGCTTTGTGTGGCCATGTCTTTGTCCTAAGATTGCTTTTCAAATCAGGGACTTAACCTGCTTTCAGAGTGGATGTATGTTGTCCCTTCTCTCTAATCTATAAACCCTGTAATGATTCAGTAGGTATCATTGTGCCTGTCTGATGGATGACAAAATTGAGGCTCATAGGAGTCAAACAAATTGCTGAAGTGAGTGGCAAGTAGAGGCTGTCTTGATTTAGGCCCACATTCATGTTTCTGTACAACTAATTACCTGTATGGTTTTCTGTTAGCGCAAACTGCTGCATCCCATTGTGGGTAGGAGTAAAAGACCTTAAGAGATTGACTCCTCAGTGAAGTGAAATTGCTTCACTAAATGGAAGAATGCACCAATGGTGTTTTCTCAGATCGAGTGAATATGATTTAGTGGAGGAATAGCTATGTAACTACATTGTAAATCTAGTTCCTCAATTTGGTGTATGTTCAAGTTGTGGTTGACTCCTTTGACTCCTCCTCATCTGTAACTTTGTATAAAAGCTATAAAAATGGCATTTTGGTCCTGAGAAAAAACATGGCCTCTAACATGAGGTCTGTTTTGTTATGAAGCAAGACTGCCTGGGATTTACCACAAATATGAAGAAATATGAACTCAAGTTTGGTCTCTTGCTATGTCCATCTATTAGGATAATTGCTTTTTTTCTTGATGTTGTTATATTTATATACAAACAAATGAAAAAGCTTTTTGAGAATTATGCATGGGTATTGTCTCTTGTGCAAACACATCATTAACAGGAAAAGTTGTGGGAAAGAAGATTGGGTAAGAATAGAAAGTGATTCATACTTGGCTTTGAAACAGCTAAAGATTCTAGTGTCCTGTCTTGTTATTTGGCTGCCACGTGTTTGATTGTTACCTTCTAATTAAATTATAGACTCTGAAGACCATCACTTATTCCTCATTTGCACTCTGTGCTATGCCTTAGTGTAGTGCAAGACAGAGTAAAGGGTTCATCAAATAGTTTTTTTTGCATCACAATATGTATTTACAGCTAATTCCTGCTAAGGCACATATCCTAAAACCACCTCTTCTGTGTCTACTTTATTTGGTTTCCAAAGTGATCATGGGTAGTAAATGAAGGTATCCTCTCATACTGCAAGTCTCAGACCAAATGTCAGTCTTTCCAGGAAGCATTTCCAGGCTCATCCCTTAGGTAAAATGTAATCTCTCTGTGTTCTGTACATACTGAATTTGAGGCACTTATCTTTATTTTGAAAGTTATTCGACTTTGTTTTCCCTGTGGGCCTGTGAGCTCCTGCAGGGTTGGGATCACATTTTTCTCTGTACCCACAGCAACTTGTCTAGGTCCTATTTACTGCATAATCAGTGCTCAATAAATGTGGGCGAGTGACTGGTCCCCTGGTGCTTTTTTAAATGACAGTTTTTTTTGTATGTGGAAATCTACTCATTTGTATATGGAAGCACTTATTTTTAAATGGCCAAACTACCTCTGCACTAACTTGGAGTTACTAAAAGCCATTAGCTTTGATTTAAACAACATGTGAGGTAACCCCCAAGTGGTAACTGTATAAATTAAATCCAAGTTTTCAGTATGACTGTATTACCGGGATATTACATACTCACATCTCTGTCAGTGCCTTCTAGAATGGAAGGAGCTTCCAACTTCCATGTGAGGGAGACACATTCTCTGTGTGGGGGAGTGACTGAAAAAAAAATGAGAAGTCAACAGTTCTCTCCATGTTGTATAAATACGACATGATTTATTTGATTCTCATCTAAAACTGCTATGTAAAAGGCCTGTTTCTGTTTGACTTTTCTTTTTATACCTAACTTAAGTAATAAAAGTACTTGAAAAACTACATTTCTCTCTTTCTCCCTCCTGTTCAGCCGCTGGTCTCTCAGAGTCTGTGGTTTTCTAATTCATTGTCACACCACAGCGTTTAGGGCTGAGCCTCCCTTAGTCCTAGAAATGTTGACTCTCTTCTCTTTTTTTACTTTTAAGGTAATAGAAATCTATTAATAATAGGCATATTTCATAATATAAATATTAAGATAAATAACATATTTGCTTATTTATAAAATTGCCTTCTAATGGATCTATTGTTGGTTCTGTGCTTAATAGTTATGAGGCATTTGATAATGATATATCATGGCTCTATTACAAAATATCTGGATGTTAACTTTGAATTGCCAAAATGGTTTTCTGAATTTGTATATGGTTCTGGCTTTTGGCCTGAAAGTCACAATATCACCATACAATTTTGATTCTTAGAATAAGTAAAATATATATTCCATATCCAGATTCTAAGCATTGAGAGAAAAGATTTCTCTTTATTTATAATAAGCGAATCATCATAGTTGCTAGTGTTTTTCCGAAGCACTGCAATGGGATAAGTGCCACAGAGTTGTGTTGGTGCAGCTTTCTGTAGCTGAATTTATGAGTTAAAACTCTTAATCCAAATGAAATACAATTTTTATTTGAGGTAGATCTGCAAGTGGGAGAATGACTATTAATTCTGCAATTCCAAAATAACTAATGTACTTGGTTTGAAGCCAGGTACACTGTGAGTTCTGGACTTAAGTGCTCATGTGGGAAATACAGAGGGAGACTTTAACATATGGATTCTCAGAAGAAAATGCAACTGTTCCATACAAGAAATATTGAGTTATTCTTAGTACTTTTTAATGTGTGGTTGACTATATATTTTTGAGTGGTGCCATTTTTAACACTTGGCAATTCAAGCCAAAGATCTTCATTTCCTGGGGTAATTTTAATAACTCACCCATTCATACAGCAAGCATTTAGTGAAGATTGATGGTATAGCATTGTACTTGATTTGATGAAAAATGCTAGGAAAATAGAAGCAAGATCTGTCTTCATTGAATTTATAATATTGGTAGAAAATAAAAGAAACATGCTTGAATACACACACACATATATGTACACATATGCAACAAGTAGAAATAAAAATGGAACTGTATGTTGATGTATTTAAAATACTTCCTGACTCCCTGCTACGCCATGACATAGGCAGAGGTTTTGCAGCACCTGCCTTTTGAGGAACTAATAATCCGGTAGACATGTGAAGTGATCCCAACACAGAGGAATGTGGTAAAAATCAAGGGACAAACCAACCATCTGAGTTGTCATCAGAGCTCTGTTAACATACCTACAAGTCCGGCCTGTGAGAATGGGGGGAAGCTTCAGAGAAGAATGGAAGTCAGAAGGAGGCTCTGCAAAGAAAGTGTAAGCAAGTTGGGTTGTATGTCCACACACACTGAGAGGGGATAAAGAAGGGAGGAGACTCGTGTGAGGTCAGAAGAGCCTTGTTTGAGGAACTGAGTTATATATTGCAAGAAGGTTATATATTACACTGATAAATATTTACAATATTATTCAATAGATGCATGTCTCAGAGAGAGAAATGGGAGGGCCTCCCAGGCAAGAGAAACATCACAGGCGATGGTACAAGAGGTAGAAATATATACACAGGGGAGAGTAGTCCAGTTAAATGGGTCCTTTTATTAAAATGATATAAAATGAGATGAATTTAGGGATGAACAACATCTGACTGAGAGGTTGGGTTAAATGAGAAATAAATGAAAACTGTTTTAAAAATATAAAACATGTTGGGAGGCCGAGGCGGGTGGATCACGAGGTCAGGAGATTGAGACCATCCTGGCTAACACAGCAAAACCCTGTCTCTACTAAAAATACAAAAAATTAGCCGGGCGTGGTGGCGGGTGCCTGTAGTCCCAGCTACTGGGGAAGCTGAGGCAGGAGAATGGAATGAACCCGGGAGGCGGAGGTTGCAGTGAGCTGAGATCGTGCCACTGCACTCCAGCCTGGGCGACAGAGTGAGACTCCATTTCAAAAAATAAATAAAATTATATATATATTTATATATATATATATAAAACATGTGGGTGCTAGTTATTCCAGATTGAGGTAGCATAGTATATTGGTTAAAAGCACAGGCTGAATTTGAATCATGGCTTCATTGCTCTCTGGCTGTGTGACCTTGGGCAAATTACTTAATCTCTCTGTGTCTTAGTGGGCTCATCTGTAAAAAGGAAGAAGTAATAGTTTTTATGTCATAGTTTCTATGACATGTATATGTGTATAGATGTGTATATATATATATATATGGCATCTATACACATATACATGTAATGAACGTAGGTAATAGAAAATTATTATGGATTCTTAAATGGGGGGATCTAATAAAATCTTATATGAGGAAGATTATCCTGGTAATGATACGGGGGAAGACTCAAATGAGGAAATTTCTGAACACTAGAAGATGAAATGGGACAAATGTCATGGATATCTATCCAGATTAAAACAGCAGGAGCTTAGAGTAAGGTAGAGGACTACTAAGAGATTTGAATAGAAGATATGTTTCAAAGCAAGAAAGAACTGTCAGAACTTGGGGGGTGGATATGGGATGTGAGAAGTTGTAGCCAAAGATGACTCCAATGCTGAGGTTTTGAGAAGCTGGGAAAAGAGTGGTGCCATAGACAACACATGGGGGAAGTTATGCATGGATGGACCTCAAAGCGTAGTAAATGAAATCTACTGCACTTAGCCTGAATTTGTTCAAATAATAATAATCATTAGGTAGAATTTCATCTTCCTTTGTGCTTTTGTGCAATTCTGTTGCCATCTGTTCTAGGAACGATTCAGAATGTCAGTGCTTTTTGAACGGAAAGCAAATTCTAAAAGTAGAGATTTCTTATTTAAAAACATGTACTTCTGAAGCATTTAATTAAACTAAAAGTAAGACAATGATAGGCAAGAACTTAACATTCCAACCACTTAGAATTTAACTGAATAATGTTAAAAATTATTTCAGTGGGGAATAAAAAAAAAACTAATGAAACAAAACAAAAACTAGGTCAAGAAATGACCCTGAGGCAAAGTCTTAAATCTTAAAGGTCAGTATACTTTAAAAACTGTAATTATACTTCTTAATTCTTCAATGGGCTTACTGTGTCATGTTAAGGTTATTCACTCCCATATACCATAGCCCATAATGTCACTCGAGGTATCCTTATGGCTTCTCCAGGTATTAAAGAAGCTTGATATGTTTTTGTTTCATTAATCTTTTCTCAGAGGCCAGTGATGAGTTCATCTGACTCTTTTCCATCAAGTAGAACATTTTTTTCAATTAAAAATTCATCTCTACAGAGGGTATCAGTATTAAGAAAGGCCTCTTGTGTCGAAAACAACAAATATTGAGATATTTCAGGAATTGTTCTATAAATCACTGGAAGTAGAATTGACTTCAAGTTTTCACGGTTTGTTGTTGTTGCTGCTGGTGGTGTTGGTGGTGGTGGTGGTGGTGTGTGTGTGTGTGTGTTTAAGTGAGCAAAAGTTGAGCTGATGAGAATTTGGCCCATATGGTTTATTGTTGCTAGAATGGATCAGTTTCATCCCTGTGCCTGGGCAATTTTGTTGCACATTAATGTGAAATATTGTAAATGTTTTAACCAAGCTATCAACTATGAAATACTTTATCCAAAACATTATGATTACAAAGGCGATAATAGAAACAGTTTAAACCAGGAGAGAATGCTCTGTTAAAGAGGATTAGAAAGACCATTTATTGAATAGTATGGATTTCTTCCAAGCCCCTGTGTGCAGAAAGCATGCAATGCGTGAATAATTCATCTAGAAATTCTATCGTGAAGTTGTATCAGTTTCCACAGTAAAACCTGGCCATGGAGGAGGAAAATACATCAACATCTGTGACAAGCTCTATGAAGAGACAGTGGCAAAGCCTTTCAGGCACCAGGAGCAAAGCAAAATATAATAAATTCACTTAAGTGTCAAATTTGTGTCGGCTGAATAATGACACCATATGTCTGGGTTGCTATGTCACCATAGGCTGCTCTGAAAAAACACATGGCTTTATAGAAATGGCTGTCAGCCCAGGGAAGAAAGCTTGCGGGGCTACTGCCTTTCTATCAAAGAAAACAGAGATTGCCCAATGAATGCAGCATCCAATGATGAGTTCAATGATTGTTGTTATTGTGTTGTTTTTTCTTAATATGTCAGCAGTTAGAGTGAGCCTGCTGTTTAGACTTAGACATGTATAGTTAGAAAGGCTGTCTTAGTTGCACTGTCCTTCAACTGAGTTGGGGTGAGGCTTTGAAATCCCCGACAGTGGGCCTGCTGCATGGCTGTTAATGATGCACCTTGTCTTTATAGGGTTCTCTGAGGAACTCTCCTCAGGGCACTTCATAGACACTATCTCATTACTCTTCACAACACCCCCAGGAGGAATCCAGGACTCTGATATTATTTTCCTCCAGGGGTAACGGAGGCATAGAAAGATTATGGTCACATTAGCCCCTAGGAGGCATGATTCTGCCAACAACTCAGCATTCCTTGCTCCAGGCAGTCAGTATTCAAGCAGGCATGCAGATAGTCTTTATAGGAAGGAGGATTTGCCATGTCTCCTGGGCATTTCTCTCCTTTCTGCTGGCATGCAGAGTGCTGGCTGGGTGCCTGCTTCATGGCTGCTTCACCACTCCAAAGGCGCAGTTCCTGGGTTCAGCCGCCCTGTAGGTGGTCATTCCGCAGATTGTGCACTGTGATGCTGGTTCCAGAGTTTTCATGCTTGCATACAGGCCCCATGGCAGGCTGATTATGTCATGTGTAACTGTTCTGAACAGGCTGGGAAGTGACGCTGTGTCAGTTTTTGGCCTAAGCCTTTGCGAAGACTGGCTGCATATGCTTCTCTTGGAACCTGTCCGCCATGCAAAGGAATCAGTAACCCTGTCTCAGCTTCACATAGCCAGCCTTGACTGTGCCTCAATTTTTCATCACAATTAGTCCAATGGTACTTAAAAGAGATTGTGGCAAAGACAAATCACTTGGAAGGGGTTATGTTTAACTTTAATCACAAAGGTATAGGTAAGATCTAGGAAATTGTGCAAATAGATCTATTATAGGGAAAATTACCTTCCGTATATATTAGTTGTTCATGATGGCCATCTTCCAAAGAATTTAAAAACCCAAAATTAACTTCTAAACAATTACCATTGTAAGAGTGGTTCCAACAGAATGGTGCATATCTGAATCACTTGGAGAGTTTTGTGTGTGCGCACAGGCATGCCCTCAGACATACTGAGTCATTGGATCTGGAGTACAGCCTGCGAGTAGAGATTCTAAAACCCCAGGTGAATCTGATGTGAAGTCAATGATTCTTCAGAAGGCCGCACAGGCCCTAGTTCCTCTCCTATTAACACTGGGGAGTATAAAACATCAAGTGCAAAGTGAAACGGATAAAAAAGAATTGTGGTTTCCTGACTAGACAGAGGTGTTTTCCATTCATCGGTGTAATGTTAGGAAATGGAGAAGATCATATAAATGCAGCAGTTCAGACTGAATCTGAAAAATGGAGTTTAAGATGTGTAAAAGAAGTCTGGGGCAACCATAACCAGGATATTTCTGATTGACACCTACTCCCTTATCCTAGTCCCATCTGAGTTGTTTGTGGTAATAATACCTTCCTCTGTTGGCTGTTTTAGCTTTCCTTGAAACCAGTCAAAGGACAGAGGTTATTCAGTTGAAAGATGGCCACAAATTCACAGGTAAAGTCTGTTTCTCCACTCCTTTGAACCTGGACTGAGCTGATGACTGCTTTGATTAGTAGAACACAGGGAAGTGACGCTGTGTCAGTTTTTGGCCTAAGCCTTTGCGAAGACTGGCTGCATATGCTTCTCCTCTCTTGGAACACTAGTTCTGAGGTTGCTTCCTCTTGAAACCCAGCAGCCAAGCTAATGAGCGCACGAATCACATGGAGAACTTCTTTTCAGGCATTTTGTTCAACAGTCTCAGCTAAGTTCCTGGCCAAAAGCCAACATCAACTGTCAGGCATGAAAGTGAACCATCTTGGACATTCCAGCCCAGTTGAACCCCAGATAACTGCAGCCCCAGTCAGCATCACATGGAGCAGAAGTACCACCCAGCTAAGCCCAATCAAAACAAAAAATCACAAAAATTAACAGTACGGTTGGTACTTTCAGCCAGTAAATATCAGGGAGGCTTTCATGCAGCAATAGATAACTAAAGCAAAGGGTCAGTGTATTTCTCAGTCCATACCAGTCAGAAGGTAAAAAAAGAAATGGATCACAATTACAATTTCAAAATAATATTTTTGGCTGTATCTTCACCTATTTTGTGGGAACTTCAGTGTCCTCATGTTCTTCCCACATAATTTCTCTAATGAGTGTCTAGAATGCATCATCTGGGAACCAGTCCTTTTGGCCACCATGTAGCACTGGCTGTTTTTAAATTTTCACTCTGATAACATCTCTGCTCCGAGGTGATGCCTGTTTTTCTCTGCTGACGCTAAGGGTAGCAGCCTGGTCTGTGTCTCTGAAAGCACCACTGCTGTAAATGGCCTCGATGACTGTGCTAAGCCTGTCGATGCCCCCAGATCTGTATTAAGGTGCCATCTCCATTACTCATGAGCTACTGGTGCCATTTTAGTGGCAGCTGCTGCTCTGTAAGGTCCCAGGGGGATTTTAGGAAACAGTTCATTGTTGCAACTAGTGACATAAGTGTCCATATCCTTATACTTAATAAATGTTTGTTCAATTGAACTAAAGGGTTAAGTCATACTACTTGGATTCTTTATTATTTTTTGGTGGGAGGATTCAAAAGATCTAAATTAAGCAACTCTGCATAGGTGTTACTAAAGTTGAAATATTTAGTTTACCAAGAAACTGACTAGACAAATTGTTACATAAGAGTGTCCAGCTGGGGATGTTTCTCAAACAGACTTCTCAGCAGGAATTAATGCTATATTTGGGTGAGCTGAAGTATTTGACTTCCTTTCTAGTCTGAACAATACAAGAAGAAGATAAAATATGTTTTTCTCTAGACTTCAAGGATAACCTTAACAACGTCTCAGCCTAACAAATAGGAAAGAAGAAACAAAGATTGAAAATTCAGAGAACAGTTTTTAAACTTTAATATACTAGGTAATTAGGTAAATGTTTGGGATTATATTTATTACACCAATATATTGGTATTATTTATGTGAAATAGTTATATGTACCCCCTTCCATTGTGTCTGTTCTAAAGGCACTGTGTCTCCCTCCAAGATTAAAGTTGAAACAGATGGAAGGTATTTGAAGTGTAGCATCACTGGTTGAAAATACGAGGATATATACAAATTTAGTGAGATAGGAAGATGGGTGAACAAGAGGGAATACATAAACATTGAGCGAGAGGGAATCAATATGATACCATCAATTGTCTTATGAGATTATGTTGCAGAACAGCTTCATCCCCTTGTATGTGGTTTTGGAAGATTGGAGAGAAGAAGAATGTCTATGTTTCTTGGGCTTCTGGGCATCAAGAGATTAATGAGGAAAAGAAGGGACCATTATGCCTGAAACAGAACCCTCTTTGATGTTCTCCTTTGAAAACCTAAGAGAAATAAAAGCAGAAAAGGCTTCTACTAACTGATTACTACTTCCTACAGTGATATGGTGATTGAACACTGATTAATCCAACCCGAAAGTGATGCATTTTCACTGTCATGAAACATCTTAGAAAAATTGAAAAGTCAAAAAAAAAAAATACTCTTTCCTTGCTGTTTTAACTGAAAAACAAAGTTTGGGGACCCATCTTCACAAAAGTTAAATGCTAATATTGGAGGATTATTTCTAAATATCTCTAAAAGTAATCGTTTGAGTTCCTCTGAATTATATTAAACTCAGTAATTTTCATAGTAGAGTATGAATAGATCCTTGCTTAGTTAACTTGGCTCTTTTTCCTAATAATGAACATCTGGTTAAATTCTAATATACAAATGTGAAGGAATTCTGTTTTTTGGAGTTGCAGTTCTAGGAGTGCATTTGACACTTGGAACTCTCTTTAACCTGCCAAAAGATGGTCCGATAACTTTCAAATTTTGCGACTCACTTTGTTAGACACACTGGCAAGAGGCCTACATTTAAGGAGTAGACCTTATGGAAGTAGAGCCCCTTAGCCAATTTGGAAGATTTTAAATTTTTGTTGGAACAATGAAGTTTATTTCTAAACTCTTTCACCACATGTTATAAATATTAACAATGAAGGTAATGTGGGTGGTGGAGATCTTATTTTTTTTTTGGAATGGGGATTTCAATATTGGCTGAGATGATAATAAAGTCATTCACTGAGAAACAGAACAGGAGGTTGTTCTAATTTTACATTTGCCTTATTTTTCATGAAGGAAAAAGGAATAAAAAACTTCAGCATGGTAATCAAGTTTATAGAGACAATATTAATGGCTATAATGGGTTAGGCCAAATTACACAAGTATTTATAGTTGGAAATTTTGAGGAGGCATATCTTAGTAATTAAGAAGGCAGGATCTATGGTCATATGCCCTGGGCTTAAGCAACAGCGCTGCACTTACAAGCTGTGTGAACTTGAGGCACATAGAAGTTAAGCAGCTTGCCCAATTTTCTCACCCTAATGCCTGCTACAGCCAGTCACAGTACTTAACTCATGAAATAGTTGTGAAGATTTCTTCTAGTTCTTGGTGCAATATCTGAGAAAAAATACTAAGTGCTCTGTAACTATCAGTTATTGCTATCATTATTGTTGAATAGAAAAATTTTCCCATGAACAAATTTATTCACTCAGGGACAAAAATAAAAAATAATTTATTATTATCAATAAAAAATAATTCATTTCTCCATATCTTTTAGATATTGGGAAAGGAGATGAGGAAACTGAGAGGATTTCCACAATTATACATTTGACTTTAGTAAGTTATTCCTTAAATGAGAATCTTATTATCCTGAATAGGTTGGCAAATTGTCTCAACTCCTTTTATGCCACTTCTTGAGTAGATACTGGGCTAAAACACCTCTTCTATCTTGCTGGCCATGAAAGATCCTCTATTACCCCCTTCATTTTATTATTGAACCAAAATTATTCTGTTGGGAAAGATGTTCCATCAGCACAAGGAGCATTTGTGGCTACAGAGCATCTTGCCTCTACTCTTGGCTGGTATCGTGGGAAAACGGCACACAGCAGTCAGGCATAGCAGTGCACAGTTCCACATTGGGGAGCAAGGTCAGAACATGTCACTTTTTGAAGGTGAATACAAGAAGAGAGCACACTATGAATGAGCATGTCATTTGTTCATCCACAGAACTGTCATCTGCGTATCCATGTCATCTGCTCATCCACCAGACTCCGTCTAGGTGGAGTCTAATTTGTATGTTGCCCAAGAAGCAATTGTATTTTCCAGTTGTCATAGAGAAGATGCAAGATGTCTCCCAAATTCAGTCAAAGGCCCTGGACATTCTCCCTAAGTCCTGTTAAAGTCATTAGGGTATTTTGTAGTACTTTGTTTTTTTCAGGAAAAAAATGCTGTTTTCTATTCAATACATGTTGATTACATATTTAAAATGTTATTGCCTTATCATTAAGGGGTGTGACTATATATCTCAATTCTAGAGATTCTAGAAAATTCTAGAAAGCCACCAGGGGGCTAATTTACCACAGTGTCAGCACTGAGCAAATAACATTCTCTCCTATCCTCTCTGAGAATTGTTCCTGGAAATGGAGTTGGGTAGTACATCCTATTAGCATTGTGTGACACTGAACTCACCAAGCTGCCCTTTAAATGTAATTTAGATTCCCATATAACATATTCTCCAGAGGAAAGAATGATCTGGTCATGCTCAAGAGCCACTCTGAGCCTTTGGGAGTTATATTTATCACTGTAAATTAATAAATTGGTATTTTAAGTCAGTTTTGTGGGTATTTGGCCAATGTCAGTCTGTAAAAGCTGATCATTCTGGGTCAGTTAAAAAAACAAGCAAGATTAGAGTGTTGCATTTGCAGAGCTGGGCCTAGCTACAGTGGACCTTTCAGGATGCAGCCAACTAGGGTCAGTCTGGGACAGTCAGTACCTCTGTTTGACTTTGCCCACCTGCAGCAAGGGACTAGAAGATCATGGAGATTAAGCCTCCCTTCCTTCCACTCTCCATCTACAGAGCCAGATATTACCACATTCCCTTTAGTCTAGGCAATATTCTGATTTTTCATCAATTGGCAGAGAGTGGGAAGAAAGCAGTAAGATTAACTAAGGAATTAGTGAGTGTAACAACTGAGATCCTGGGAGGTCTCCTAATCTTGGCTCCAATCATGATATCATTGGTGCAGCATCACTGAAGACACTTGACTTGGGCTATAGTTTGTTGGCCCCAATCCAATTCTATCACAATCTGAAGATGAATGTTTATTTCTTACATCTCAAATTCTTGGCAAATATCCAGAAAAGTACATTATCCAAAAGTCATCACTCTGATGGTTTAAAATGTGTTTTACTCAATGGGGTAAGACTGGCCCCATATAAGACTGGCTGGTGAGGAACATGTCTTAGAGCTGCAGAAAAGTGAAATAGAATAAACATAGGCTAATATTTAAATGCATCCTTATCTCTGTGCCATTTGTTCTTCAACATTTGAATCTTCATGTAGTTACAAACACTCTTATCCTAGAAGGAATAAACTAATTACCAAATAAACTAAAAGTGAAGTTTTAATTAGACACATCCTGTTTGTTCTCATAAAATCCAAAAGAAACATCAACTGTATTTTGCCTTTCCTGTTTGACTTAACTCATTGAGAAATATGGTTAATGAAAATTCAAATATCTTTTGAAAACCAGTTTTAAATGATTAAGCTTTTCTGTGCCTTAAAAGGCAGGAATAAAGCCAACCAAAACAAAACCTTGGAGTGTCAACCTTTGTTGACAGAAGCTGCCCTCTGCTTTACCTGTGGAAAATAGCAGCAAACCCTCACAGAATGTGCCCTCAGGCACCAAACCTGCAGTCTCAGAAACCACTAACAAGGTGATTTCTTTTTACTGACACTCCCTTCCCCTTTGCCAGAAGTGTAAAGAAGATGAGCTACCTCATAAACTCCCAAAGTTATGAGCTACCTTTGCTCCCCCTGAAGTCACAAGTTCTTTGTTTATCTTTTCTTTTTGAACCCTGGGAAAAGTATATCAAAGTGATTCGGCTTGCCAAAAGTTTGTGCACTTAGGAACTGGCGCTGTGACAAATGCCTGCAGAGAAGAGAAAAGATTTCTGTGTTTCTTAGTGCTATTCTCTCCCTTGAGATGTTTCCAGAGACTTGAAAGGAGGGTTGTGCCTGAAAACTGATTAAACTTGCTCGCATTAAAACTGAAAGTCAGTGTGAAGGACTCTCTGCTTCCACTCCCCGCCCAGTAACCCAGGTAACTGGGATCACTTATCATAGAAGTTAGAGCTAAAAAAGACCAGTCCAGCCCCAGCCGCCCGCCCCCACCCCACCCCGTACCCTTTTACCTGGAGAGGAGAGGATTGTTCCTGTGGTCTCCATTGTTTAGTCTGGTTGCATTTTAAAACATGCTTTGGGAAGAAAGAGTCCCAAATTTTATTTGGGAGTTCTCTCCGTAGATGAAAACTTAAGAAACTTTTTCTGCTAATAACTTGAAGATTTCTTTTGGTTAGACTCATCCCATTATTTTGAGACAGTTCTTGCCTCCTCTGTGCTTTGTGGTCTTAGGAAATTATTCAGTTCTCCAGTTTCTCCACATCTGAAGAGGGAAATTGTATCATCATTAAAATACTGTTTGGAAAACACTAGATTGCTGGGGCCATAGAGAGTGTTTAAATCATTCACTCCATGACTAGTTACATGTGGCCTCAACGTTTCTTCAAAAATCTCGAGTTTTTCCAAAATCTAAAGACAGTACTTGTGGATGTTGAAGTTGGCCTGCTCTTTTGTGAAGATCCTGGGTCCAGAACCTAGGGAATACTCTGGGCCCTGTGGCCTATTCTGGACCCTGAGCTGAATGTAACTATCTGCCAGAAGTCCTTGACCAAGTTGACAGAGCCAGTAACATTTTTAGGGAGCATTACCTCCACATCCAAGGCTACTCTACCTCCAGGCTCCTCCAGGTGCGGGTGTCCTCATCCCTTCACAGCGCGCATCTTCACTCATCCACCCTGAAATTGTCCCCTTGGAAAGCATTTGCTATACCAACAAAACTGCTGAGCTATTGGCTGGGTACCCCTCCTTGTGGCCACCTCAGGGCATTTACATATAACAGTTAATACTGCCTTTAAACTGCTTTTCTAACTTCAGAATTCCAGGTGCCTGGACAGAAATGGCAATTAGGGGACATTTTTTTTCTTTGTGGAGACATTGAGGAGAGGAGGGCCTCTCAGAACGCTTCAAATGGCATGCCATAGAAAATGAACAACAGACAACATCTGAGAGCCAATTGATAGATTTATTTAATTTAATCTTTATTTCTACCCCAGTTTGGCAGGTACCCTTGTTGTTCCTATTTTATGGATAAGCAAACTAAGTCTTAGGGAATTTAAGCAACTTGGTCAACACCACATGGTTAGTAAGAGATGGAATTGTGTTTGCACTTACGTAGTCTAACTCCAATCTATGATTCTAAATCACCACGTAGTTCTAGTAGTGGTAACAGTAGTGTTACTAATCACCCAGCAAACATCTATTGAGGGCATATATACCAGGCACTGTAATAAGCCTTTCATGTGTATTATCCTGTTTAATCTTCAGAATCATCCCATGAAGTAGGTAGTTTTAATATGTCCTTTTTTATATATACAAGGAAAATGAGGCACAAAGAAGCAAAGGTTAAATTCATTCATGGTTATCTTATTCAAGGTGATGGTCAAGGTTACATAGCTAGTAAGTTGCAGAGCTGTGGATTCAAACCCAAGCAGACTGACTCTAGTGTCTGTGCTCTTCCTACACCCCTGCCTTTCTCGAGAGCTCTCCATCTTTATCCCCATAGAGACAGAAGTGACCCTGCCATCATAGTGGCTATCATGACATACAGGCCTTCAGACATTACTTTAGACACTGGTCCCCTCATAACTTACCCCACAACTCCTATGCCCATAGGAGGCAAGGCAGCAAGATGACAGAGCAGTGTTCCAGCCTTACCCAGCAATTCCCAGTACCATCTGGCCCATCATCTCTGTGCTCTAACTCTTATTAATAATTACACATATTCCAGGTGGAACCAAATATATCTCCTTTTAGTTTCTTGTCTCCTGCTACGTATGCAAAACAATGATCTGGAAGTTCACCAAATGGTTTCTTTCAAAAAGTCTTCTGAATTGACACTACTGTAGACAATGCTAAAGAGAAAGGGTGTTTTTATGAGAGAGAGAGTTATATAGTGAGTGAGAGAGAGAGAGAGAGACAGAGAGAGAGAGAGAAATGGCAGAGCAGGAGATTCTAACCTGAAAATCAGCTGAGATACAGATGCTAAGGGACTGTATCTCAAGGGACTGAGAAGCCACCCAGGAGAGCCATTGGTCTGAGGGAAGAAGGAACCAGGAAAGACATCCCTCAGTAATAAAGCTTGGCCAGTAGTTGGGAAGGTGGGATGACAATTCTGAGTACATCCTAGTATATTTAGGGTGCTATGCATAAAAATGTAAAGAACTCTTATAGTCATAGCTCTGTGACACTGCAGCATATGATTACTACTTGATTACTCTTAGAGACAAAAGCAGCATTATCCATTTCCCAGGCATTTAGCATTCTTGAATTATTTGTGTTCCCTTGTTGGCCAGTGTAGTTGGTTCAGGGATGACCACACAATCCAATTGGAAGCAGTCCCTGGTCTTTGGCAAAAGCAACTAGTAGGAAGAAGAGCTTATTTTCTCAGGCATTTACATCTGGGATGATACAGCCTCTGGCTGTTGGTGGCCATTTTGCCATCATAGTGTGTCTGGAATTGGTGAATTCTTACATGGTCTCGCCGACTTCAAGAATGAAGCCGGGACCCTCATGGTGAGTGTTACAGCTCTTAAAGGTGGCAAGTCTGGAGTTCCTTCTGATGTTCACACGTGTTCAGAGTTTCTTCCTTCTGCTGGGTTCCTGGTCTGGCTGGTTTCAAGAGAGAAGCTGCAGACCTTTGTGGTGAGTGTTACAGCTCATGAAGGCAGCATGGACCCAAAGAGTTGAGCAGCTGCAAGATTTATGGTACAGAGCAAAAGAACAAAGCTTCCACAATGTGGAAAAGGACCCATTGGGTTACCACTGCTGGCTGGGGCAGCCTGCTTTTATTCCCTTATCTGACCCCACCCACATCCTGCTGATTGGTCCATTTTACAGAGAGCTGTTTGGTCCGTTTTACAGAGAGCTGATTGGTCCATTTTGACAGAGTGTTGATTGGTGCGTTTACAATCCTTTAGCTAGACACAGAGTGCTGGACAGAAAAGTTATCCAAGTCCCCACTAGATTAGCTAGACACAGAGTTAGCTAGATACAGAGTACTGATTGGTGTATTTACAAACCTTGAGCTAGACACAGAGTACTGATTGTTGTATCCACAATCCCTTAGCCAGACATAAAAGTTCTCCAAGTCCCCACTAAATCTAGGAGCCCAACTGGCTTCACCTAGTGGACCCCGTGCCAGGGCTGCCAGCAGAGCTACCTGCCAGTCCCGTGCTGCGCCTGCACTCCTCAGCCCTTGGGTGGTGGTTGGGACCAGGCGCCATGGAGCATGGGGCAGTGCCCCTCCAGGAGGCTCAGGCCTCGCACAAGCCCACCTTGGCAGGGGGCGGGGTGGGGCTCAAGCATGGAGGGCTGCGATAGGATGCCTGCAAATGTAGCCATCGTGAAGAACAACAGATCTAAGGGACAGAGTTTCATAGACTATTCAGGATGTTATAAGAAAATACCATCGACTGGGTGGCTTTATTTTAATGATTTTAATTTATTTCTCACCATTCCAGAGACTGGGAAGTCCAAGACCAAGGTGTCAAGAGACTGAGTGTCTGGTTAGAGCTACTTCCTAAATAGCTTTTTGTTGTAACCTCACATGGCGGAAGGAACAAGAGATCTCTCTTGAGTCTCTTTTATAGAGCTCCACCCTTGTGATTATCATCACCTCCCGAAGGCCCCACCTCCTAATACTATCACCTTGTGGGTTGAGATTTCCACATACAAATCTGGCGGGAGCAGGGAGACAGAAACATTCAGTCCCTAGCACAGAGAGAGACATCATTTCAGTCTCTGGGTTAATATATTTTCCTGCTTAAGCCAGTTGGGTTTTGGTTTTCCAACCTTTCCCACACAAAATTTCCACAGTGGAGTTGATAGTGACAAATCGGGTCTTTTTTCAGTCATATTTGTCAGGGAAAACCTCTCAGAGCATCTGGAAGCCTATGGAGCAAGGTGTTAATAGTGCACCATTTCTCGGGGGCAGGATTAGGAATGATTTTTTTATAACCTTTTTTAAGAAACACTTATTTCTTTGTTAATAGGAAAATATTACATATACAATTTCAACATTTTCTAAAATTGAGAGGCAGTCCATTGATTACACTGCTTCTTTGTCTCTGGCCCCTCTGTATTCGAGCTGTAAGCCATACATTTACTCTCTAAACTCCCAGGGATAATTTGTGAGAGCTCGCAGATGTATTCTTGTACTTACACACACCTCATTTGTCTTCCTGCTATAAGGTAAGTTTAGTCTTCTTTCCTGTAACTTGGTTTAGCATCTTTTCTAACCTAATGTGTTTCCAAATTCTCTAATCTTGATAGGTCAATTCCAGAGTTATTTGTCAAATAAAATAACAAATTTATTGTGATAACTGCAAACTGGAAGATGATGATGACTAATGGTTTCCAGAGGCAAGACGGTGTTCCCCAAAGAGTCTGGGGTGAGGAGAGTACAAGTGTGTGAACAGATTTGTTTCCCTGGCATATTCACCTCCTGCTCAAACACACACTTGTACCATTCACACGAGAAGTAAAATGGGAATCTTTATTTGAAAAGTCTCTCAGGTAGGGGAGAGCCTCCACTTAAACCGAGGGTCATATTTGTCTTCTATTTGGCTGTTGTACTTCTGGGTAGGAGCAAGAATTGTGCACGTGGGTTGAGAAGTGTGGGGCCCTTAAAATGAAAATGACAGAATTTACTAGCTTCTCTGAATTGGCTTCCTGTATTTCATCTTGGGAAAAAATATTCAGAGCAAGTGACCAAAAAAAAAAAAAAAAAGAAAAAAAAGAAAAAACTATTTCTGGCTTTGTGAATACCCACAAAGGGGAAGGTTTTAACCGTTTGAAAAATATTTCAAACTGAAGCCTAAAGAGAATGTGTGTGTGCTCTTGTGTTGCTTTCCACAAAATAATCTACTTTTAATGTTAGTTGCATGTGAACTAAATTCTTCTGAAGGTGCATTTTTGCATTAACCATGGATCACAAGATGAATAACGCTAGCTATTGAAATCAAACAGGCCCATCTGACTCAAAACAAAGTTGTTCTCAATTCTAAAAAAAAGAGATAGTTAGGGTTGTTTCAAATTTACTGATCAATGTATACTTACATAACGCAGATATGGGAAGAATGGGGTAGGTATTTCTCTAAATAGATATATGTGTATCTTTTACATTGTGTCTTCTTTTGTGAGTCATTCATACACTATTTAGTAGTTGTACTCTATTAACAAAAACACTAATAATATTTTGCTTCCAACATTTTTGGTAACTTTATAACATATTCTATTATTTTCATTATACATTTTTAGATATATCTTTAGACATACAATCTTTAGAGATGAACGTATAGAGATGAGTGTCATGAACTACCATGTACGCATCAGTGAGATTTAATATGTATTTGCTTAATTTTTTGAAGTACTTAAAAATCACAGATCTATAACATTTCACTCCTGAATATTAGCTTCCATGTGCATCTCTAAAATAATTCTTCTTCTATAATACTACTACTATTGTCATCACACCTATAAAAATTAATAATACCAGTAAACATGTTATAAAGTTTTTTAACTTGAAGTAATAGTGAAAATATTTTGTATATTGAATTTTTATGTTTATGCCCAGAATGATCTAGAAATTTATATCATTGTCAACAGACAATAGTTTTGCTTTATATATCTGGTAAAATCTTGATACCACATATGGAATGAAACAATTCTTGTGTTCAATTTTAGAGGTTTCAATGAAAAGCTCATTGAATGAATCTGCATTAGTTTTTTCTCCCACATTCTTTAACATAATGTTTTCTTGTTCAAAATACATGTGCTTTTGGCACCGTGAATAATCATTTATTCCTTTATGGTTTTTTTAAGGACTTGCTGGCTTAGTGTGAGAACAGCTGAATCTCCTCCCAAGCCATATTCCTAGTGTATATGAGAACAGATGACATATTAAGCTGTTTCCATTTTATAGGGTTCAAGTCGCTAACGTGTTAGATAGTCAAGGGAAAGAGTTGCAATGTTAGACTTTCATAGAAGGTCTTTCTAAGGACCTTTTAGAAGCCCTGTGTTTTGCAGTGTCTATAGATGTGTTATAAGGACAGCTCTTAAAAGGTGACCAACACTGAAGGTCATCTTGGATGCTGGGAAAGAGCTCTAGAATATGAATAAAACTTGCCTCTCACTGGCTATGTGACCTTGGCCAGCCAAATGAGGCTTCTCTAAACCTCAGTTGTTCATTCTGTTAAATGGAACAAATCACAGAGTTATTAAATAACTTTTAAATAAGATATAAAAATTGAATAAGATATAAGAAAAAAAGCATTTTGAGAAGTTATGGGTACTCTCTATTGACAAAACATAGGGGGTGTGATGTGGACTGAATTGTGTTCCCCAAAATTTCATACATTGGAGTCCTAACCCCCAATGTGTCTGCGTTTGGAGATAGGAATTTTAGCAGGTAGTTAAGGTTAAGTGAGGTAAGAGTGGGGTTCTAATCTGACAGGATTGCTGACCTTATAAGAAGAAGAGGAAATTATTCCCTCTCTTTCTCTGAGCACGCACAGATGAAAGGCCACGTGAGGACACAACAAGATGTCAGTCACCTGCAAACCCCAAAGAGAGCCCCTACCAGATCCGGACCATGCTTGCATCCTGATCTCAGACCTCCAGCTTCCTGAACTCTGAGAAAATTAATTTCTGTCGTTTAAGCCACCCAGGCTATGGTATTTTGTTATGGCAGCCCAAGGTGACCAATACAGGGTGTAAGGTGGCTTCCTCTCTATTTCAACTAAAAGAGAATAAAGACAATAGTTTACTTTGTAGTAGGAGGAAAGTAAGTTAGACATATGCAGCATGTAGAGAAAGAATGTTGGTCTACAATGATGGTACTGAGCTTCTAATCTTGCTTCAGTCATCTGTGTGATCTTGTCTTGGACAAGCTGTAAAATATGGAAGCCTTTGGGGCATCTTAGTTTCTCAGTTTACAAAATAAAGAGATTTCAGCAAAATGATTTTTCAAGGTCTTACTCCTTCTCATTGAAGGTTGTTCCATAATCATTTTTTCTCTGCCTTGATTAAACAATGAAAAATGAAACACTTGAGGACTATCTAGGGTTGTGGAGGTGTGTACCTTTTAAATTATGCTGAACCTCATCTGTCTGGGATAATACATGCATTTTACCTGGGAAATAGACCTGCTAATTTCTCTCTGGAGTTTCCTCAAGCCATCAGGTTTTCTGGTACTTGATCTTTATTTTTAATAGCTTATAGATAGAAATAATACGTTTTCTGAATTCAATAGACAGTTCTAGTGATATTATTAATCCAAATGAAAGTATGCTAAACCTGACTTTACACTTTGAGAAAACCTTTTGCTTATTTTGAACTTGGCCTTGTCACAGTGATTTTTTTGGAATGTTTTATTTTTTATTTTTAAAAATTTTTTATTTTTTATTATACTTTAAATTCTAGGGTACATGTGCACAACATGCAGGTTTCTTACATATGTATACATGTGTCATGTTGGTGTGCTGCACCCATTAACTTTTCATTTACATTAGGCATATATCCTAGTGCTATCCCTCCCCTCTCCCCCAACCCCATGACAGGCCCCAGTGTGTGATGTTCCCCTTCCTGTGTCCAAGTGTTCTCATTGGTCAGTTCCCACCTATGAGTGAGAACATGCGGTACTTGGTTTTCTGTTCTTGCCATAGTTTGCTGAGAATGATGGTTTCCAGCTGCATCCATGTCCCTACAAAGGACATGAACTTATCCTTTTTTATGGCTGCATAGTATTGCATGGTGTATATGTGCCACATTTTCTTAATTCAGTCTGTTATTGATGGACATTTGGGTTGGTTCCAAGTCTTTGCTATTGTGAATAGTGCCTTGATAAACATACATGTGCATGTGTCTTTATAGCAGCATGATTTATAATCCTTTGGGTATATACCCAGTAATGGGATGGCTGGGTCAAATGGTATTTCTAGTTCTAGATCCTTGAGGAATCGCCACACTGTCTTCCACAATGGTTCAACTAGTTTACAGTCCCACCAACAGTGTAAAAGTGTTCCTGTTTCTCCACATCCTCTCCAGAACCTGTTGTTTCCTGACTTTTTAATGATCCCCAGCACACCCTCTGCAACTGCCGGCCTGGGTGCTAAGCCCCTCACTGCCCGGGGCCAGTGGCGCCAGCCAGCTGCTCCGAGTGTGGGCCCGCGGAGCCCATGCCCACCCGGACCTCGTGCTGGCCTGCAAGTGCTGCCTGCAGCCCTGGTTCCCGCCCGCATCTCTCCCTCCATACCTCTCCCTAAGCAGAGGGTGCCGGCTCCGGCTTGGGCCAGGCCAGAAGGGGGCTCCCACAGTGCCACCAGAGTGGACGCTGAGGTGGAGGAGGCGCTGAGAGTGAGGGCTGCTAGCATGTTGTCACCTCTCAGTAATGTTGAGTTGGAAAAGGACTTTTAGTGTAAACAGGACTTTCTAACCTCGGAACTATTGGCATTTGGGCAGGATAGTTCTTTATTATTGGGTGAGGGGCTGTTCTGTATAATGTTTAGAAACATTCCTGCCCTCCACTCACTGGATGCCAGTAGTATCCCTCCCACCCACCCCACACCCAGCTGTTCCAATTAGAAATGTCCACCAGGCACGGTGGCTCACACCTGTAATCCCAGCACTTTGGGAGGCAAAAGTGGGTGGATCACCTGAAGTCAGGAGTTTGAGACCAGCCTGCCCAACATGGCGAAACCCTGTCTCTACTAAAAGTACAAAAATTAGCTGGGTGTGGTGGTGGGCGCCTGTAATCCCAGCTACTCAGGAGGCTGAGGCAGGAGAATCACTTGAACTGGGGAGGCAGAGGTTGCAGACATTGCCAGAGGTGAGGGTGGGGGCTGGGGAAGCAAAATCACCCCCTGTTGAGAACCACTGGTTTAAGAGATGACAAAAAGTATCAGCTCTGTGATAAGGATGAACAAGTGCCTATGAAAAATATTCAACAGTACATCGAAATCAACAGAGGATTTTCTAAAGAAAATCATTTTCCTAACAATAATAAATTATTCTTACTTAATCCTAAATAAAAGTGGATCTATATGAGAAAAGATCTGTCATATTCATGACCATTGCCCTGGAAAGTTTTAATATCAAAGAAGATCATCCTGTGATGGAAGAGACATCTTCTTATATATGTACATATATGTGTACACATATATACACACGTATATGCATACATGCATGTATATTGTGTACACATATATGCACATATGCATATGTTTATGGCATGATATATGCATGTGTATATGTGTATGTTTAAATGCTTATTAATAAAGAGGATTACAGGGTTTAATATAATTCATTGTCTTGTAATTCTGGTGTTTTATGGAATAATGAGACTTCTAAAGATTATGAAGTGGATTAAAGGCTTTGAGAAAGCCTTTTTTTTTTTTTTTTTAAATCAGAAAGGGCCACAAATCGCTTGCTATAAGTGGACCTAACTGAAACAATGGTGTTGCTCTTATTGCTCAAAAGGCCTGCATTTCTCTCACAAATCTAAGATTCACCCAGCTAATATGAAAACAGAACTCTATTCTTTCATTTGTTCTCTACAAAGTGCTTATTACCTATGTGGAACCTTATGATCTTCCCCATGCAATTCTGTGAGTCACACAGCTGAGAAACCCTCGATTTACTTACACACACTATTGCCTAATATATTTTTTAAGGCATGTATAATTACAATCTATCTTTCAAAAGATACATTTGTGGTAAGTTTGGAATCCTTCTAGAAAAATGTTCACATTGCAAGAAAAAAGTTTCCTTTGAGAATATTTCAAGTCTTCTTTAACTAGAGAAATATTTATTTGCCTTTACCTTTAAAATATCCACTTGAGAGAATGCAGACAGTCTGAAAGTTGCTAAGGCCTGCTTCCTGGCTTGGGAATTGGACTAAACTGGCTGACCCAGCAGCTCGCGCACATGGCATTGGAACAGCACCACTTCCCAGAGTCAACAGGAATCATGAGATAAGCTCTGGAAACAAATCAGATTTTTTGTGGAGAAAATCCTGTGGTCCCATGAAGCAAGTGAACTCGTAGGGAGGATCTTTTTGAAATTAAAGTTCATGGATCATAAATGTTTCAAAGATGGTCTGCAGTTGTGAAAAGTACTCTTTAGGTTTTAATTTGACAAACAAAAATTATCATGGTGATGAAGAACGACATTGGGCCAACAGGCAGCAAAATAATTTTTTACACAGGGTTATTTTCCTTTTGAAAGAAAAATATTTTAGGCAGTTAGATAATTTCTTTTCTGCTAATAGCACATTCTAATTTTTTTTGGAGTTATTAGCAGACTACTTGTGGTGGGGCAATGCAGTCATATAGGCTGTGGCCCAGTTTGGAACCATCCCACAGATGAGTAGTTTGAGAAATAACTCTGTTGCCTGAAATAATTTGTAAAAGGCCCTATTCTGGCTACAGAAAGCACTAAAAAGCTTTTGAAGAAAAGGCACCTGCTCTTGGCCAACTGCCTGAGGAAATATGGTGCAGCCCCTTTGGGGCCAGCTTGACTGCCGCTGTGTGGATGTTGATCTCATGGGCTAGGTTTTTCCACAGCTAAATGGTACAAAAACTTGTTCCTTACCACCCCTACTTTTGCTTGTACAAGTGCTGGGTTTTGCCCACATAAGCAACTCCAAACCCAAAATGTAAGTCTCATTTGTGGTTACTAGAATGGGACCTGATGGAAAATTTGACCATAAGTACGTAAAAGTCATATGAAAAAAGAATCCTCTGGTACAGAAATCAGAAAATAATTCAACAAAATACGTTGTGTAACCAACACTTGCTTCCCTAACTTCCATGGCAGCCTGCCATGGTACATTTAAAAAGGATATGAGTGACAACCACCATCACCATTGTTACCACTTTCTAGTCTGAATCCCTGCAGCAGCATGGCTGGAATCTCCATCCTTCCCTTCTGCCAGGGTCTTGAGGGAGTCCCTTACTCTCCTCCCCACCTTGAATGCTCTCTTCACATAGCGTGAGGCCAGTCTTGGCCTAGTCATCTCATCTCAGTGTTTCTTGTCTCATTTCAGCTACAGAGGCTACTTTCACTAATGTTGGGGCAGGGCCCCTTCTCAACTCAGTGTTGTAAACTTTTAGGAGCCTTCTAAAGCAGGATGACCTTCTTTTTCCTAGTGAGAGCACCATCAGAACCTTCAAAGCCCTCCTTCTACTCCAAAGTTATACAATAATAACAGTAGTGGTAAAAATTTTAAAAAATAATTAAATGGATCTTCCTTGACATAAACAATTGCTGTTTCTCGATCTTATAAACACGGCACATGAAATAATCTTTAGAAAATTTTGCTATTTTTACCAAACTCAACAAGTAAAAAGCAAAAGCATCTGTTGATAATACAAACACCACACACTCTGACTCCCAATCTGGAGACTTTTCTGGAAATTCTGAAGCATGTTTCTTTCAGGAAGGCTGGTGTTTGGTTTGCTTTTTCAGCTTCTTGCAAGCTATTCTCTGAGGGAACTTGTAAAAGATCTCCTGGGAGCTAGGTTGTTGGACAATACGAGTGCCCCCTAACACCTCCATACATAGTTAGTGGTAGATCTGGAATTTGAACCCAGGGCTGTCAGACCACGTCTGTGCTACGTTTGTTTCCAAAGTCTCCCTCCACCTAACCTGCATATGTCACTGTGCTTCATTTGGAAAAGAGAATGTAGCTGTTTTTCACTGTTACTTGCCTTCCTTTCTTTCCTTTCCTCCAAATTTTGAAATAGAAATCTTATTCATAAGAGATGCTTTGGGAACTCTTAAGAGGCTGTAGGGTTAAGTTATGTAAAGCATGGGCTCTGGAGACTGACTCCCTGCCTTCAAATCTTCACCTTCCACCATGACCTGGGCAGGTGACTTAATCCCTTTTGGACAAGGATGGAATCTACTTTATCGCTGTTGTGGGACTAAAATAGTTTGTTTATAGTTTATTCAATAAAACACTGAGCACAATCTCTTCTTTGTTTGAATATATTTTTTATTTTTTTGTCATGGTAAAATATACATACTATGGTTTGAACATGTTCCCCAAAGTTCATATCTTGGAAACTTAATCCCCAGTGTAACAGTGTTGAGAGGTGGGCCCTTTAAGAGGTGATTAGGACATGAGGGCTCTGCCCTCATGCATAAATTGATTATCTTGGGAGTGGGTTTGTTGTAAAGGTGATTTTGGTCCACTCTTGCTTTCTTGCTCTCTTGCCCTTCTGCCATGGGATGATGCAGCAAGAAGGCCCCCACCAGACATGCCCCCTACTCCCCGATCTCAGCCTCCAGAAGCATGAGCCAAATAAGTTTCTATTCATTATAAATTACTCACTCTCAGGGGTTCTAACAGCATAAAAGAGACTAAGACAATGCCTAACATAAAATTTATTATTTTCACCTTTTTAAAATGTACTGTTCAGTGGTATTAAGTACTATCATATATATTTTAATCCTTTCTGCCACTGATGGACATTAAGGTGGTTTCCAATTTTTAAAAAATTTATTTTATTGTGGTAAAAACACTTAACATGAGATCTTCCCTTTGAACACATTTTAAAGAGCATAATACATTATTGTTGACTATAGGTACAATGTTGTTCAGAAGCTTGCAGAGCTTATTTATCTTGCTTAACTGAAACTTTATGCCCATTGACTGGTAAGTCCCAATATGTCCGTCTCCTGGCAACCAACATTTCACTCTTTGATTCTATGGATTTGACTATTTTAGATACCTAATGTAAGTGGAATCATGTAGTATTGTCTTTCTGTGGCTGGTTTATTTCACTTAGTTTAAGGTCCTCAAGGTTCATCCAAGTTATTGCATATTGCAGAATTTTCTTCTTTCTATATGGCCAAATAGCATTTTATTGTGCATGTGTATATATATAAAATCAATGTATATATTATATATAATATATTATCTATGTGAAATATATAATCAGTATATAATATGTATTATATATTATACATATTATATATAATTTAATGTTATATATATATTATATATTATATATATATATAATTTTTGTCTCCTAATTCAAATTTCTTTTATTTCTTTTTCTTGCCTAATTGCTCTGGTTAGGACTTTCAGTATCCTGTTGAATCCAAAGGATGTTGGATTTTCCCAATTATATATTACATATAATATATGTATTATATATTACATATAGTATATCATATAAAATTATAGATAATATATATTATGTTATATACAATATATAATGTATAATTATATATTATATATAATATAATAATACAAAATATATTATATAGATTATAATATAATAATACATAACATATAATATATTATATGTAATATGTATTATATATAATATATAATTTTATTTTATATTATATATAATTATACATATTATATATTTTATATAATAAAATTATATATTACATAAGATATTTTATATAATATATAGCATATATTAAGAATACATAATTATTACAGATTATATATTATATATTAATAATATATACTATATAATATTATTATATTATATTATATATAATAGTATTATATATAATAATAAGTTATTATATGTAAAATTATATTATATAAAAATATAATATAATTACTATGCATATTATATAATGTGCATTTATATAATATATAAATATAACATACATAACATAATATATAATTTATATAGAATAAAATATCATATATAATTATATATTATATATTATATATTATATGTTATATATAATTTGTAATATATATGATATATTTATTATTTATTATATAGTATATATTTATTATATAATATATAAATTATATATTTATCATATATAAATATATATATTTATCATATATTAATATTATTTATATATTTTTGACTTTTTTTTGCCCATTTATTCACTAATAGACATTTAAGATTATTTCCATATTCTGGCTATTGTGAATAGTGCTACAATGAATGAGAGAGTGCTAATATTTCTTTGAACTTCTTATTTCAATTCTTTTGAGTAAGTACCCAGAAGTGGAATTGCTGAATCATGTGGTAGCTCTATTTTTAATTTTTTGAGGAATCTCCACACTGTTTTCCACAATGGCTGTACTAATTTACATTCCCACCAACTCTGTACAAGTGTCCCTTTTCTCCACATCCTCTGTAACGCTTGTTGTCTTTTACTTTTTGATAGTAGCCATCCTAACAGGTGTGAGACATTTTATTGTGGTTTTGGTTTGTATTTTCCTGATGATTAGTGATATTAAGCATTTTTTCATATACTTATTGATCACTTTTATGTCTTCTTTGGATCACTGTCTATTCAAGTTTTTAACCTATCATTTATTTGGGTTATTAGTTTTCTTTTATTTTTTTTCCTGCTATTGAGTTGTAAGTTTCTTACAAGTTTAGACATTAATGCCTTATCAGATATATGGTTTGCAATTATTTTCTCCCATTCCATCAGTTGCCTTTTCACTCTGTTGATTATTTCCTATACAGTTGTTTCACTCTGTTGATGTTTCTTCTGTTTTCTTCTAGGAATTGTATAGTTTCTGGTCTCATGTTTATATCGCTAATCTACTTTGAATTGATTTTTGTGTATTTTGTAAGAAAAGAGTCCAATTTTATTCTTATGCATGGGAACTCCAGTTTTTTCAGTACCTTTTGTTGAAGAGACTATGTTTTTCTTATTATCTATTCTGGACACCCTTCTCTAAGATCAGTTGACTGTAAGTGCATGGATTTATTTCCAGACTATTCTATTCCATTGGTCTGTGTGTTTATTCTTATACCAGTTCCACAATGTTTTGATTATTATAGCTTTGTAATACATTTTGAAATCAGGAAATGTGATGTTTTTTAGCTTTAGTCTTATTTTACAAGATTAATTTGGCTATATGTAGTCTTTTGTGGTTCCATATGAATTACAGAATTGCTTTTCCCTTCTATTTTTGTAAAAAAATGCTATGGGGATTTTGATAGAGATTGTATTAAAATTGCAGATAATTTTTGGTAGTATGGGAATTTTAATATTATTAATTCTTCCAGTCCGTAAACATGGGATGTTTTTCCATTTGTATTTCTTCTTTAATTTATTTGATCAATGTTCTGTGATTTTTAGTATACAAGTATTTCAGCTGCTTAACTAAGTTTTTTTTTTTTTTTCTAAGTATTATATTCTTTTTTGTTGCTGTTGTAAATACAATTGTTTTCCTGTTTTTCTTTTCAGGTAGTCTGTTGTTACTGTATAGAAAAAGGAGCAACTGGGCTGAGTGTGGCTTGTGCCTATAATCCCTGGGCTTTGGGAGGCCAAGGCATGGGGAGCAGCACTGGAGACCAGGAGTTTGAGACCAGCCTGGAAAACATAGCAAGACCCTGTCTATTAAAATAAATTAGCTGGGCGTGGTGGTTCATGCCTGTAGTTCTTGCTGCTCAAAAGGCTGAAGCAGGAGGATTGCAACCGATTTTTGTGTGTTGATTTTGTATTTTGAATTCTGCAATTTTAATGAATTTTTTATTAGTTTTAATAGGTTGTTTTTTAATACAGTCCTTGGACTTTTCTGTGTATAAGATAATGTCACCTGCAAAGAGGAACAATTTAATTTTTTTCTCCTAATTCAAATTTCTTTTATTTCTTTTTCTTGCCTAATTGCTCTGGTTAGGACTTTCAGTATCCTGTTGAATAGAAGTGGCAAAAATGGAGATCTTGCCTTGGTCCTGATCTTAGAGAGAAAGCTTTCAGGTTTTTGCCATTGGATATGATGTTGTTAGCTGTGGGATTCATATATATGTCCCTTTATTATATTGAGGTAGTTTTCTTACATTCATAGTTTGTTGATAATTTTTATCATGAAAGGATGTTGGATTTTCCCAAATGCTTTTCCTGCATTTGTTGAGATGATTATGTGATTTTAATCTCATTTTAAATTTAATATTGTGCATCACATTAGTTAATTTTTTTGAGACAAAGCCACTCCCTGTCACCCAGGATGGAGTGCAGTGGTGTGCACATGGCTCACTACAGCCTCAACCTCCTGGGCTCAAGCAATATTCCCACCTCAGCATCCTGAGTAACTGGGACCACAAGTGCATGTCACCATACCTGGATAATTTAAAACAATTTTTTTTTGAGAGATAGGTTCTCACTTTGTTGCCATGTTGGTCTAAAATTCCTGGGCTTAAGTGATCCTCTTGCCATGGCCTCCTAAAGTTCTGGGATTACAGGCATGAGCCACAGTGTCCAGCTGAATTTTTTATTTTAAACTATCTTTGCATTGCAGGGATAAATGTCACTTGGTGATGGTGTATCATTATCTTAATATACTGTTGGATTTTATTTTCCAGTATTTTTTTGAAGATTTTTGCATGTATGTTCATCGAAGATACTGGGCTGTTTTCTATTCTAGGTGGTGTCTGTCCGACTGGCATCAGTGTAATTTGGCTTCATAAAATGCATTTGAAAGTGTGTCTTTCTCTTCCGTTTTTAAGAGGAGTTTGAGAAGGACTGGCATTATTTTTTCTTTAAGTGTTTTGCGGAATTTACTAGTAAATCTATCTGGTCGTGGGCTTTTCTTTGTTGGAGGATTTTTTATTAGTGATTCAGATTAAATTGGACACATTTAGGGTGGTATGGCGATATATTGATTATTATTTCAATCTCCATATTAGTTATAGGTCTGTTATGACTCATATTTGTTCATGATTTAGTCCTGGTAAGTTGTCTGTTTCTAGGAATTTATTAATTTCTTCTAAGTTATCCAATTTCTTGGTGTAATTATTTGTACTAGTGTCTTACAATCCTTTTTATTTCTGTGACATCAGTTGTAATGTTTCTTCTTTCATTTATGACTTTATTTATTGAGTCTTTTTTTTCTTAGTCTAGCTAAGGTTTGCCAATTTTGGTTATCTTTTCAAGAAACCAACTCTCAGTTTTACTGATTTTTAAATAATTTTTCTATATTCTGTTTATTTCTGTCCCAATCTTTGTTATTTCTTTCCTTCTGCTAACTTTGGGGTTAGTTTGTTCTTTTTTTAAAAAGTTATTTCAGGTAGAATGTTAGGTCATTTATTTGAGGACTTTTTTATTTTTAAATGCAGGTGTTTATTACTATGAGCTTCCCTTTTAACATTGCTTTTACTACATCCTATAAGTTTTCATATATTGTGTTTTTTTATTTTATAGTCTTGAGGTATTTTTGAATTTTGTTTTATTTCTTCTTTGGCTGAATGATTGCTTTGAGTGTGTTGTTAATTTGTATATATTTGTGAATTTTTCAGTTTTCTTTCTGCTATTGATTTTTAGTTTCATTCCATTGTGGTCTGAAAAGATACTTAGTGTTATTTCAGTCTTTTAAAATATGTTATGACTTGTTTTGTGACCTAACATGTGATCTATTCTGGACAAAGTTTCATGTGAGCTTGAGAAGAATGTGTATTCTCCTGTTGCTTGATAGAATGTTATATCAAACATTGTTGCCAATTTTGGCAGAACATTGGTACTAATGTTACAAATGTTAGATCCATTTGGCCTATAGTGTTATTCAAGTCCTCTGTTTCCTTATTGATCATGTGTCTGGATGCTTTATTTATTATTGAAGGTGGGATATTAAACTCTCCTACTATTACCTCCTATTATTGTATTGGTGTGTATTTTGCCTTTCGGTTCTGCCAATGTTTGCTTTATATATTCAGGTGCTTGATATTTTGACTCTTTTATCATTATATTATGTCCTTCTTTGTCTTCTGTGACAGCTTTTGACTTAAAATTATATTTTTTCTGATATATGTATAATAATTTCTCCTCTCTTTTAGTTACCAGTTGCATGGAATATGTTTTCTATTCTTTTATTTGCAGTCTATATCCTTTAATCCAAAGTGAGCTTCCTATAGATAGCATACCATTGGGTCTTACTTTTTATGCATTAATCCACTCTATGAATTTAATATTTATTAAACTCTTTTTATTGGGGAGTTAAATCCATTTACATTTAAAGTAATTACTACTAAGAAAGGATTTATGATTGTCATTTTAAAAATTGCTTTCTATCTATCTTTCTTTTGGTTCTCTTTTACTTTCCTGTCTTCTTTTGTGTTTTATTGATTTTTGTTGTTGTTGTTATTGATATGCTTTGGTTTTTTTTTCTCGTTTCTTTGATATAACTTCCATAGGTACTTTTTGTGTGTGTGATTACTTTGGAACTTACATAATATAAAAAGTCTATTTTAGGATGATAAAAACTTACATTCAATCACATACACTTTAACTTCTCCCCTCAACCATACTTTATGTTATTATTGTCACAATTTACATTTATTTATATTGTATATCTTTAAATATATGTTTAGTTATAATTATTTGTAATACTTTTGCCTTTTAACTTTTATACTAGAATTAAAAGGAGTTTACTCCCTACTATTACAGCAATACGATATTCTCTATTTGTGTATGTATAATATTTACCTTTACCAATGAATTTCATACTTTCTTATGCTGTAATGCAGCTGCTTAGTGTCCTTTTGTTTCAACTAGAGGAAGTCTATTTAACATTCTTGTAAGACAGGTCTAGTGGTGTAGAACTCCATAAACTTTTGTTTGTGTTGCAAAGTCTTTATCTCTCTTTTAGTTTTGAATGACAGTTTAGTTGGGTATAGTATTCTTGGTTGACATTCCTTTTCTTTCAGCACTGTGAATTTATTGTCTCACTTCCTTCTAGCCTATGAGGCTTCTGCTGAAAAATCTGCTTATAGTGTTGTGGCGTTTCTCTTGTATGTAATGAGTCACTTTTATCTTACTGCTTTTAAATTTCTGTCTGTCTTTGACTTTAGACAATTTAATTGCAATATGCCTCATGAACATTTATTTGGTTTCATTTTATTTGGTTTTCTTTGAGCTTCTTGGATCTGGATGTCCATTTCCTCACTCAGATTTGGGGACTTTTTAGTTATTGTTTCTTTGAATAAGCTTTCTGGTTATTTCTCTTCCTTCTTTGCTTCTGAGACTCCCCAGTGTGTATATTGGTTCACTTGTTGATCCCATAAGTCCCTTAGCTTTCTTCATATTTTTTTCTTCTCTGACTAAACTATTTCCAGTGACCTGTCATTTAATTGATTCTTTTTTCTGCTTGATGTAGTCTGTTGTTGAACTTCCCTAGTGAATTTTTAATTTACATTTATTATGTTTTTCACCTCCATGATTTCATTTTGGAATTTTAAAATATCTTCTATTGTTTTGTTGAAATTATCACTTAGTTCATGTATTGTTTGCTTCCTTGACCTTGGTGAGCATCTTTATGACAGTTATTCTTAATTCTCTGTCAGGTAAATTATATAAAACAATTTCATTAGGGTTGGGTTTCTGTAAATTTATCTTGTCCCTTTGTTTGAAATATCTTTACCTGATTCTTCATCTTCCTTATCTCTCTGTGTTGTTATTTATGCATTAGACAAAGCAGGCACCTCTTCAAGTCTTCATGGATTGGTTTTGCACAGGAACAGAACCCCACCAGTCTGCCTGGCCAAAGATTCTGGGGTCTTCTTCCAATTCTTTCCCTCCCCAGGGATAAGTAAGCAGCTGTGCTTTCTGTCCACTTGCTATATGCTGAATTGTGGATTGGGGTTTGGGTAGAGTTACGGTGTCTACCTGTCAAAACCAATGTCTCTGTTCTAGGCAGGTGGACTGTGCCAAACCTATCAGAGTTCCAAGACTGATGAAAGAAATGCCAGTTCTTTATGCAGCCCTGGAGAAGTTGGGCACTGGGATGCATGGATCAAGTCTTTCCCTGCCCAGGAAGTAGTCAAGCTGGAATTTTAAAATTTTCTCACTCTGGGCTAAGCATGGGGGAGGATCTTTTGCCTCTACCAATTCAAAACATGATCTCTGTTCTCCCCCAGGTAGCTAGATTGCACCAGACCTGTCAGAGCTCCAAGGCTGGCAAGGGAGAAGCCAATCCTCCAGGATCCCCCTCAGAAAAGCTGGGACTCTAGACATGTGAACCAACCCCTGCCTTTCCTCAGAAAAGCTGAGAGCTAAGGGATCTCTTCCTGATAGTATGGCACAGTACCAGGGGTAGGGATTCTGGTGAGAAGGTGCCTTGAATCTACCTATCAACTTTGATGAGTCTGGTTTCACATTTATCTGGGTAGCAAGAGCCTTTCAATTCATTTCTGAATTTCTCACAAAGGGAATTTGTCTGTGAATTATTGCTAAATAGGTGTGTTTGTGAGGAGAAGGAGAGTACAGGGATTTCTATTTTGCTATCTTGCTGATGTCCAAGCACAATCCATTCTTGACAAAGAAAATGCCACTGCATGTTACCATCATCATCACCATTAAAGAGTTGAATTAGCTTTTTGTTGTCAAGGTCAATAAAGAGCTTTGAAAATGTCTTTTCAAAGGTAGGAAGAGGAGGAGCAAGGCAGTAAGCGTGCCTCTGTTCTACCTCTTTTTTTCTTCCTCTCAGTCTTCGTGAACAACTTAGTGAGTATGGTAACTGTGGTGAAGTAGATTCAACCAAGGCAAGATAGTTTCTTATTCGCATTTTGAAACCACAGATCCTATCAGATACTTGGAATGGGGAGTTGGGCTGCCTCCATTTTCCTTTCTTATTTTTAGAGATATGTGATCCTGAAAGTGGTAACTTGGAAAATAAAAAAATGGAGCCATTTAGTCACTTTAAAATTATTTCTATTTTTCTTTTATCATATTATTTTATATAAAGTCTTAATAGAAATTCTAAAAGCTTTAAAATACTCCTAAAATTCCAGAGAAATTTTGTCCATTTGTCTTTTCTTCTGTCTAGCCCCATTGCGGAACATGATTCAATGGGGTTGGAAGCTCTATGAGTAAACTCTTCCGATTTTTCTATCCATGGTTATTTTTTAATATTTGAATATAATTTTAATTTTTTCTGTAGGTGATTATTTAAAAGGTAAACATATTAGAAGGATTTGGATTAGATGCTTAATTATTCGATTTACCTAAAATATTGGGTAATTTTTTTGAGCAGATTAGTGGAAATTTCTGAGTGTTGGTAAATCACATGCATGTTCCCAGTGTGATTCCTCACTACTAATGGAGTTCTACTGGAAGGGAAGAAGGATAAAATGGATTGACTATTGGAGAAGTATTGACAGCTCTGAATTCTCCTTATTTATTATAAAGAGCATACTAATATCTCAATGAGAGAAACACTTTATAGTGTAGAATCAACTCCTAACATCCCAAAGAGAAATTTTTCCACTTGTCCTTTCTTCTATCCATCTCCATTGCAGATCATGGTTCTGTAGGGTTGGGAGGTTTAACAGTAAATTCTTCAGTTTTGTCTATCCACAGCTATTTTTGAAGCATTTTCCATTACTAGGGCCATTTATATTTAAGCCCATTTCTACTGGTAAAATATTCATCTAACAACCTTAAGCATTAAACACCTCCTTAAAACTACTCATATGGTTTATTCTTTAGCTTACAACATGGTTTACACCATCCTCCCAAAGAGGCAGTCAAACTGATCACAGCCACCTGTTCGCCCACCCCCACCCCCACCCCCACCCCCACCCCCAACACTTATGTAGAAACATGCACTATCCGCCTTTCAACTGCCGCAAGGCTCGCTTTGAAGTCACAATTTGCTAAGCTATTCTGGTAGAAGAAGCAACTCCTACATTTGTCTTTTAAACTGCAATGTTTGCCTGTGAATTTTTAAGTTAATACATTCTGACAATAACCTATTTTTTGGCCTTGATTTTCTTCATTTCAATTTTGTGTTCTTAGCTTCTTAGCTATCTGGACTAATTTTTCATTATAAATTGTGCTACCTTTTCATTGTAAACCCTGGGCAATTGTTTTTACTATCCCATTGCCGGCAAAAAGTACTATAAAGTGATTTTCCTGCCACATCAGTTATAAGGTAAGTCATTCCTGTATTTTTACCCTTGCTAAATTATCTGCCTTTGGCAAGAGATCACAGACAAACTACAGACAGGGTTATAATCACGCTGCCTGCAGTCCCACAGGTCTGGCCAGAAATCACTTTCTCTTCCAGACTCCATCCCCTTTCACGTAGCTCCTTTCTGTGAGACATTCATTCTTCTATTGTTAGCATGGTGAATTTCCTCCTTCTCTCCACATTATTAGTTTCCCCTTCACCCATATCATGTCACTGAAATTGTCTTAAATAATAAAGTACAAGCAAAATGTTAAAAGGATTTTATTTTTAAAAAACTGTTTAACATTTTTGTTGTACTTTTAAAAATCTCTTGCGTCTATGTATTTTTGCATTTCCCATAAATACATCTTTTATACCAAATAAATTTAAAGTTAATGAAGCTGTTCTTGCTTTAATGGGGAATTGAGCTCTGAAATGTGATTGTTTGGAGTGAGGCATAGATTAGCAAAATGATTTCCTTTTCTCTATGCATGGAAAACATTATGTCACATTTAGTAAGTACCTACTGGAATTCTTAGCTGCAGTTAAGTCATGTTAGTATTTTCCTTGGGGTAGAGGCAGAGTAGTTAAGCCTGCTGAATGATTTGATATAGGTGAAAACTTGGCGGGGAGCCTTGTAACCTCAGTCTGTGAATCTGAGCTCAGCCACACATTTCTACACATTCCCCAGCATCCCTTATTACACATATGAGGAACTGTTTTAAAGATGTGGTGGAGTTATTCCTATTTATTCAAGAAGTGAACAGAGCTATTAGAAAGAAATTCTTAAGTCCTCTGTGGGATGAAAATCATTCTTCCAGTGCTGTAAGACAGTGATGGAAGTTTTGTGTGCCAAGAGGAAAGAGCCGAAAGGACTAGAAAAATCATTGTGTTTTTCCACTCCTTTAAGTCATTAAAATTGGCTTAAAATATTGAAACTTATTTTTCATGCCACTGGCTCCTCCTACCATAACCTGTCAACATAATGGTTCCTATTTTTTTTTTTTTATTATTTTTAAAAGTGCTATGTTGAAACAAGATAACTTGATTCTGAAACTCTACAGTGCTGATGTTTCTAGACAGCATTAGTACGGTCAGAGGTTTCTCTTTCTGGTGGTGCAGTTAGAAAGGGAATTGGTTTTGAGGAAGAGTCTGGGAGTATGAATCTGTACTTGTCAGCCATGACCCTGCACCAGTTACATGTCCTCTTTGAATCTCAGTGTTCTTGTCTGAAAAAATGGGGAAAATTATGTCCAGGTTGCAGGTTTGTGGAGAGATTACGCTAATGCTCTTAGCACAGTAATTGGCACCAAATAAGTACTCAGAATTCGGTAAGGGTTAATTGCCTTCTTTATGGCCCTCAAGAGTGATATTATTTTATCAGTAAAATCATCATATTATTTATAGTAGTACTCTAGATGTATATTTTTAATGCAAATAAGTTGTATGAATGCAACTAAGTTTTTTTTAGTAGAGATTCTTATTTTAGCAGTACAAAAATATTAGCATATACTCACAGGTGTAGTATGTCTGCAGGGTTAATTCTTAGCAGTAACATTATTTAATCAAAGGGAAATGCATTTTTTGATAATTATTGGCAAATTTCTCTACAAAAAGGCTGCATCAATTTTGATTCCCTCCAAAGATGTATAGCAGTGCCCATTTCTCCATGCCCAGATCAGAACTAGATATTTTTTTAATTTGGGCACCACTAGGTGAAGTAAAATCTATCATACCTGCAAATAATTCATATAGGATTTAAACCTGAAGGTGCTGGGAAACTACCAGAAGCATTTTTAATGTCACAATCTATTGCTTTCCTTCTATGGACTCATACTTCTTTTCAATGTTGGATTTCTGGGTGAAAATACTTCCTCCTTCCCTTTATCTCCATTCCATCAGCTTCTTGTATCCTTGCAGGCTTTTGTAGGGGGTCAAGTTTCTTAGCCCAAAGTAACACAAGCAAAAAAGCAGAGAGAGCGGACCCTCTCATGATCTTTTATAGCTAGAAAACTTCTCTGGGCTTGTCTCATATAAAATCAGTAGAGATCAGTGATACTCAAACTTGAATGTGTATAAAAATCAGGGCATTGTGAAAAATAAAGATTTGTGCATTGTCCTCAAGAGAATCCCATTCTATAGGCCTGGAATGGGGCCTGAAAATTTTTAAATAAACACCACAGGTGATATAGGCAACCCCAAGACCACAGTGGTATAGTCTTCAGAAGGGACAAAACATTCATAGTACAGTACCGTGTCCTGGACAAGCAGAACCTCCCCATTTCACTTGGATACACAGCTTTTACCCAACCAGGTTCGGTCTCTGTAAAGGTGTCTTTTATACTCAAGAACGGTAAGCAGGCCCCAGACAGGAAATTGAGCTTCCCCTGTGAGTGTGCTCTTTGCCTTTGAGCTGTGATGTGTCTTTGGGAAGTGAAGTTAAACCGCCAACACCTGATGGAAGTAAAGAAAGTATTTTATTGACCTGGTACTCATTTATTAACCTGAAAGCAACACTGTTGAGCTTCCTTGACATGGCAACATCACGTGCCTCACCAATGACTCTCTGCTCTTCATATCACCTAGGCCTCTGTGACCTCAACTGAATTGGCAAAACTGTCAGGGAAAGCACCTGAACTATAAGAGTGGTGTGAAAAGTATGGCTAGGGAGATGAAGGAGGGAAAAGAGACATTCAGAATTAAGTCTTTGTCTTAGAGTTTCTCAGCACTTTATCAAGTTTGTAGCTATGCTATTAATGGATTCAGCAAGCCTGCTCTGATGGCTTCTGATTCCTTTTGCTTACCTAATCTGTACCTAGCACAGTGTTATTAGGCCATTCTTTCATTGCTATAAATAAACACCTGAGACTGGGTGATTCATAAGAAAAGAGATTTAATTGGATCATGGTTCTTTAGGCTTTAATGGAAGCATGGTACTGGCATCTGCTCAGCTTCTGGGGAGGCCTCGGGACGTGTACAATCATGGTGGAGACAAAAGAGGAGCTGGCATATCACATACTGAAAGCAGGAGCAAGTGAGAGAGAAACTAGGGGGAGGTGCCACACACTTTTAAACAACCAGATCTCATGTGAGCCCAGAGGGAGAGCTCACTGATCACCAAGGAGATGGCCCAAGCCATTCATGCGGGGTCTGCCCCCATGATCCAAACACCTCCCAGCAGGCCCCATCTTCAACAGTGGGGCTCACATCTCAACATGAGGTTTGGAGGGGCCATCTAAACTCTATCACATGGTTCCCAGTGCCTGGCATGTAGTCAATAGTGTCTTTTATTCCGTGTTCATACATGCACACACTCCTTCAACAAGTATCTACTGAGAGTGTGACTCTGAGTGGGCATGTGGGATATGATGGAAAACAAGATGGATTTGGTCCTTCCCCTGGGGTTTACATTTTGGTTGTTGAAATTCATTGTAAACTACAGTTGGTAACTACTACAAAGACTGTATGAGCTTTAGTGGGAATGAGCAATTTAACTAGGAAATCAGACTTAGAGAAGTTTTCCTTCAGAGCGTCTCCAACTAAAAATAAATAAACAAAAGAAAACATGATGAATCTTTTTGGTCAATATAATTAGCGATTTCAGGGTATTTTAAGTCATTTTGAAGAGCAGTCTCCCAGAATTGTCAAGCTTGCCTTTTAGAGTAGTACTTTGTTTGGAGACGGAGTCTTGCTCTGTCATCCAGCCTGGAGTGCAGAGGTGTGATCTTGGCTCACTGCTACCTCCACCTCCGGGGTTCAAGGGATTGTCTTGCCTCAGCTTTCCGAGTGGCTGGGATTACAGGTGTGTGCCATGACACCTGACTAATTTTTGTATTTTTGCTAGAAACGGGTTTCACCATGTTGGCCAGGCTGGTCTTGAACTCCTGACCTCAATTGGTCTGCCCGCCTTGGCCTCCCAAAGTGCTGGAATTACAGATGTGAGCCACCACACCTGGCCTAGAGTAGTTCTATAATGTATAGGGCTTCTTAACCAAAGCTCTTTGGTTCATTCTCATAAATAGGTAAGTGTCTTTGCTTCTTTTTGCCCAATACCCAGACATATGTTAAGTTCTTTGTGATCTTTTTAATATCAGAGCTACTTTTAGGCCCACGCATGGCTTCCAGCCAGAGTGTTCATGTGACCACCTCTTGGATGTGCTCTGGGAAGAAGTATGATCTAGACGACATGATAACTACTGTCTGGAATGTGGATCGGATTTCTCTAGGCAGCATACTATATAGACAGATGACTCCCATGGATGGGTGGCTTGTGAACAGCTTGCGCGTTCTGATGTGGTTGCTTTAGTGAATATCTTTTCATCACCATATTCAAGGGCATCTGCTGTTGGAGATCCCGTGAAATAAATTAATTTGTGATTTTATCAGCCTGCACACGTAACCTGGGTACTCTCTGAGCTCCTAAGCAAATATATAATGCCCATTAAAGTAGTCAGTGCTGCTGACACAATGACATGATTAAGAATGCTGTCTTATCCTCAGGGAAGAGGCTTAGAATATGCTTGTTATTACTGGTACACATTGTAAGGGCATGGCTTCAGAAATAGTTGTGGAATTGCTAGGTGAAACTCCCCCGCGATAATCCCATAAAGAATCAGTAGAGATAAGTAGTACTGAAATTTGCATATACTCAATGCATAACAATTATAATGTATGTAAAGAATTGCTATCTTCTGGCATCATAAAGTGAAATGTTAGGAAGTCATGGCTTATGCTCATCAAAACCTGCTGATACATGTTTGGTGTGCTAGCGAGTGACCTTATACTGCCTCAGAGTTCCTGAAGTGACTTAGTGATGATCCAGGTTAACTCAGCACATACTGATTAAACACCTCATCTGTTCCAGGGACACTGCTAGATGCTGAAAGGGGATAAAATAATGAATAAAGTTTTCAACCTCAATATCTCATCAGCCTGGGGAATTTGTGGAACACAAATCACCGTGCAGATGACGAGGATCAAGATAATTAACTGTAATATTGCTTTTCACACAGGACACTACGGGAGGTATGTGTGGATCATTGCAAGGGGTGAATAACACCGACCTTGATGTGGTAACCAAAGAACATCATCTCATTTTATAGCTGTCCTTAAATTTTCATATCTAATGTAACAAAACAACCCAGAATTGAAGGAAATCTTTCTGCACAGTATTTTATTGATCTGCGGTTCACTCTTTAACTTTCAGTGCAATCGTCACCTCCATCGTGTAGCCACCCTGCCTGACCTCTCGTCCTCATTCTCTATGTCATGCTGTGTTCTCTACCTTCTCACAGCTGAGAAGACTCAAAGGAAAGAACCCCGCCTTCTGAGAATCAGAACTTTTGATTGTTCAACAGAGGTCAACATATTTTCCTCCAGATATTCTCTGAATAGCTATTTGGAGCCAGTCAGCTATGACACTAATTTCCTTCCTTCCTTCCTTCCTTCCTTCCTTCCTTCCTTCCTTCCTTCCTTCCTTCCTTCCTTCCTTCCTTCCTTCCTTCCTTTCTTCCTTCCTCTCTCTCTCTCTTTCTCTCTTTCTTTTTTTTTTGGAGTTTTGCTCTTATTGCTCAGGCTGGAGTGCAATGGTGCAATCTCGGCTCACTGCAATCTCCACCTCCCGGGTTCAAGCAATTCTCCTCCCGAGTAGCTGGGACTACAGGTGTGCACCACCGTGTCCGGCTAATTTTTTGTATTTAGTAGAGATAGGGTTTCACCATGTTGGTCAGTCTGTTCTTGAACTCCTGATTTCAGGTGGTCACCTGCCTCGACCTCCCAAAGGGCTGGGATTACGGGTATGAGCCACTGTGCCTGGCCCCAGCACTAATTTTCTTAAAAGCAGAAATGTACCTTTAGCATTAGGGAAAAGTGGGCAGGAGAGGGCAGGTAGGATCCAGGAATCAAAATCTTGAATACTCTGTCCTGGTACTAGTTTTACCACTTTCAGCAGCTAACACAATTTGGCCTGCACTGAAGCCATAATGATGAAGAATTTAGGGTGACTGCTGACTTTTTGTGGAGAGTGAGAGAGCAACTTAAACTAACACTCTTGCTGGTGCCTAAACAATCATTTCAGCTAAAAAATAGCCCTTGACAAACTTATCCATAGGAGGTTGTCAATGGCACTACAACAGATAAACACCCAGGAGGAGATATGAATTAGAGATCTTCAGTTTGGAATTTCCTTTCTCCTTAGATGTTTCTTGCTTTTTGAGATTCCTGGTGTGATATCATAATTTGCTAATGTCTGTTCTTTGGGATCTATCTTCTCTCAGCCAACAAGCATTGATTATAGACTAAGAAGCTCTAGATTCTGGGCTCAGTCCTGGGTATAAAAAGATAAAGAAGAAATGATCCCTGCCCTCAATGAAATGTGACAAGAGGGCTGAAGATACAGGGGCAGGTGGGGAGCATGCAGGAGCACAACTGAGCCACCTCTGAAAGGAAGTGATATTTGAGTTCCTTTCCATGAAGAGTTAGATGGAATTAGGATGTTGGCGGGGAATAAGATAGGAGATTGTTCCATGTAGTTTTAGGTGCAGTTGCAGGGTCAATAAATGTTGTTGTTAAAGGGCAGGGATCTAGTCCTGGAGGACATTTGCATCATATCTGGGAACTTGAGTTTCCTGGGGACACATGAGGCACAAAGTTGGGTGGATGGATAGAGAATCATAAAAAAATTTCATGTATTCACTTTGCAGCAAAAACTAAGCTGAGTTTTATACAGATGTGCTTTACATGGATATGTCATTCAGCTCTTAGAATGCTGAGTGAATTGAAGGATGAAGAAGGTAAGTGATTTGCTTTCATTGCACAACTAATAAACTCTTGTGCTGTGAAATGAGATCAGCCTGACTCTGAATTTAAGTTCCTAATTACATATTACATAACCTGATAGTATTTCTGGGCTTTTCTGCTATATGAAAAGTTATGATTACTCAATGCTAGATGATATGAAGTCTTGAAATATCTGAACTTTGTTTTGATGAATGTGAGTGCCATATTTTCCCAAGGTGACTCTTTCTGTTTTAGGATCTGTATTTTACAAAGGGAATTTGATGAAATATGAAGGGTATGAACTCTGCAGTCAAGTTGACTTGTCTTCAAATTCCTGCTAGGGCATTCGCTAGGGGTGTGGCTTTGGGGCAGATTTCTTAAACTCTCTGAGCTTTAGTTTCCTCATTGGTAGGAGCTGTATGAAAATGCTCAACCTATAGGGATATAGTAAGGATTAATAGGGGTATAAGGCATCTAGCACAGTGTCTGGCCAAGAGCAAGCCCTGAATAAATTACGATATTATTATTCACTTCCTTGAATCTGCCAACAGGGCTTTGGTATAATCCTCTGTAGTCATGGTTGGGGCTCAGCTGTCCAAACTGAGTTACAGATGTGGCAGAGAACACCTTTCTTTTATTCCCATGATCCTCTGGGCAGGCCTGCTCTACCTGGTTGTGAGCAGAAAGTATTTCAGAAGCTACTCTTTTCATTTCTCTGACATGTACCTTCTCCTTTTTCTAGAACTACTGTAAATGCCCACTTTGGTTTCTTATACACTGAACATACCTATGCCGTCTTAGAATGGTAGAGCTGCAATTGATTTTCTTAGCACCAGTGAACGCCTTCCCCAGGCTGCCGTTCTACTTCTGAAGTGTGTGAATTGTGATGGGGATGGTGAGAAACTTTTTTTTTCTTAACAATTGTGTGAGCTGGTCTGATATCTGGGCACTAGTTGTAGTAGGGATTTTTGTAGGATCTCATTACCATACATGTTTGGATTACACAGACTGGCACACAAGACCTTTTTTGTTCAGGGCCTTCTAATTTTTTTTTTTAAACAGGTACAAAAGTTCTTGGGGTATGAATTCAGTATGTGTATAGTGGGTGCACAGTTATTAGCACACTGCTCTATCCCTGAAATGTCAATTCATGTACAAGAGGGCCTTACTGCCAGAGGAAAGGGCCCATTCAGTTGCCTGCAAACCATGCTTCATGGTGAACTAACACAGTCTGTTGTGACCTTGGTTTCTTTCTTAATTCCATCCCATCAGTATAGATTGATTACAAAGAGGGAAGCTACTTCAACAGCTGAAAAAGTGACTAAAGGCTCCCCCACTCCATATTCACCTTTTGTGGTGGTGCTGGGGGCACTGATGAGCATAATCCGAGTGTACAAATAACTACTATATGGAGTATTAGATGATAAATGCCTTGAGAGATACAGTGGCCAAGCGCATCAAGAGTCCAAGGATGGCAATGTTAAATACAAGGACGGAAAGTTGGGAAAGTTTTAGAGAACAACTCCTTCCTTGTATTTAGAAGATAACGTGTTGTGTAGCCATAAAACAGGGAAGAGGCAAGTAGGTCTTAAAACCACACTCTGTTATTGCAAAAACAACTCTAGACTAAATCACTTTAGCATCTAAGAACAGTAAAGGGAACGGTGAACTTAAGTTTCCCCAAAACAGTCACTGCAGACTCTGTTCCAGGAGGCGAAATGGCATTTTTAATTCAACAGGTTATAGCTTATTCATTGTACCCTAAAAACACACATTTAAACACACCTGAGTGCACGGTATTCTGAAGATCAGTGTATCATTGTAGAGAGTAAATTGATGTTTTCCTAGGTGTCACCAACGTCAATGAACCCGTAAATCCACCATTCTGTGTTTAGCTCATTAATACCCTTAATGAGAAAATAAAGCAAACTTGATTTTTTGACATATAGACATGGTCTTGAATGGTATATGTATATTTTTTTGAAAAAGGTCTCTTTGTTTGTCTTTTAAAGAAAGACCTACCTTTTCTTTCCAAATTATTTGTTGCAGAAATATAGGCAGACATACAAATTAAACTAAGAACCACATTCCCATTGCATCCAAGTTTTATGGTGGGTCTGTGCTGGCCTTTACGATTCTCCTCAGGGCTTTGAGTTTTTCTGGCCTGGCTGGAATTTTATAATTGAAAAATTTTCCATCTGACTTTGGCCCTTCAAGAAATACAAGCATCTTCATTGTACATCATGCTGAGTTTGAAGGAAGGCAAAGCAGATGTGCAGTTCCTCTTTCTGTCAGGAGCCTCACCCCAGGAAGCAAACTCAGCTGCTCCTGTCCTTGATCTGCTGGGATGGAGCTAGACAAAGAGTGATATTGTGAATCATTCAGTGCCTTTCCATGTTGCCCAGATTACATACCACTCACCAGAAACATGGGAGAGCAGCATTTCCCCCCGAAGGATCAGTGTTTAAATCGTCTTTTATTCAGCAGAACCACCAAATGGACCCAGCTCCATTCTTCCTGGCTTTCTCTGTTCCCCATGATGCTTGTGTGTACATTTCTCTCCTTCTGTATCCTGTTCTCTTTAAAACCTGAGTGGTTACTCATCACTGCTGTGCTCTTTATCCCACTCTCCATTGTGACTTTCCCACACTTCCTGCATTTCACGGCTTCATCAAATCTTCGTTTTGTCTTTTGGATCTCTAACCTTTTCCTCCCACTGTCTTATCCTTTCCTTCTGTTTGTAAACATCTTCTTGTTTACTCATATTTTAATAAAAACAAAGATAAATGAACAAACACTTTCCTAGATATGGTGTGGGCTTTTCCAACTTCTCTGACATCCAGACTTATGAGACTAGGCTTTATCTCTAAGTTGTTACTTTTCCTCCCACTACATTCTACTTTCTTCTCCAACAGCTGGAGAAAAACTGCTTTCCTGAAGATTACCAGGGGCTTTCTATAATCAAAGGCAATTGCAGATTCTTGTTTCTCCTGCTAATTGACTTCATATTAAACCCGATGCTGTTGATGACCCTCTTTTCACCCCCTTGTCCTGTCCTTCAGGGACTCTCCTGACTCCTCCTCTCCTATCTGCCTCTCAGAGGCAAGTGTTTCTCAAGATTCTATGCCTGGGCTCCTTTTTGTTTGAAAATTTTTATCTGATATCACTTCTATGCTAATGGCTCCTAAATTTTTATTTCTAGCCATAATTTCTCTCCTGATTACAGAACACTATGAACAAAAATCTGGATGTGGCTCTACATCTATGCTCCTTTAATTCAGTAGCACCTAAATCCAATTTATCTTTTCCGTTTCTTTCCATGTCTAGATTTGCTTCTTCCCAGGCCTTCCTCTTCTCAGTTAATTATTATGCATCCATCTGAAAGCCAGGCAAGCTGGAACCCTTTGTCTTGTTCTCCAACTTCACTCTCTTCATCTAATCAGTCCAAAGTACTGTCAATTTAACCATCAAATGTTTCTTAAATTATACCTTTTCTGTTTGTATGCCATTACTCTAATGAGGATTTGGATTATTTCATTAGTCTCCTGGATTCGCATCTCTTTCTTCTAGGAATCATCATTTTCACTCATTCCAAAGTTAATGTTTTTTAAACATAGTACAAACTGTCTTATCTCCTACTGCTGTCTTTCAATAGCTCCTCATTGTCCAAATGGTTAAATTTTAGCTCCCAGGGACAGCATTAAAGGTTTTCCATTACTTCTTATATCCTTTTAGGTTTCTTTCCCACAGTGTACTCTCCATGAACTTTATGTGCAGTTGAGGTCACATCAGAATAAATAGAGGGTACCTTCAGGCCCCGTGATCTTTGTGCTATTGTTCATTTCAAAATGGTCCTATGGTCTCCCTGCTCTGTCTTCTGCTCTGACACCACACCTTTCCTGAAACCTGTCTTAATAGCCTAGACAAAATTTTCTATTGTGAATTCTGCAATATGTTGTAATGAACTTAGCAGGATGGAAAAGAAGGAGCCCTGAATTTTTGCATCAGACAACTTAAATTCAAATTTCTGTCCACCACTTGCAAGCTTTGTAGCCCACTGTGGCTTCCAAGTTACCTGGAGCGACTTTGCCATTTCCAAGCCTGTACTCTCAGGAAGTGGCAACTCCATTCTGGAAGTTGCTCAAGTTACAGACCTTGTAGTACTTTTCGACTCTCCCCAGCCCCCACTCTATAGCTAATCCATCAGCAAATTATATTGGCTCTGCTTTCTAAATAATCCAGAATCTAACCACTTCTCCTAATCTCTGCTGCTACCACCTGGGTTCAAGTAACTTTCCACTGTCATCTGGATATTTTCCAGAGCCTCCTTGCTGTTCTTCCTGTTTCTATCTGTTTCCTTCTTGTTTTCAGCCTTATCCTGCTCCAGTCTGTTCTCAATGCAGCATCTAGAGTGATCGTGTTAAACCATGTCAGATCTTGTTATCCTCTATTCAAAACTCTTCAATGATTTTCTTGCTCACTCATAGATTTACAAAGATAAAGATGCAATGGCCTTACCTATAGGCTCCCATGACCTACCTCCTCATACCATTATTTTTCTCTTTTCATTTCATATACTCTCTTCTTTCCTCATTCTTCCCTCATGGTTCCTCAAATAGGCCAAGGAAAATCCATCTGGGGCCTTTGAAATTGTGCTTACCTCTCTTCGGAATGCTCTTTCCCAGATATCTACACTGCTCAGGAAAACGTTCCTACACCAAGAAGTTTCTGAAAATCCATTAGTAATAAACAAAATAGGTTGCTTTCTTTTTATATAAATCTTTATTCCACAAGCATTCAAAAGGGGGAGGTTACTCACATCTATTGACCTCATTGAGCTAGGTATTGTGATTGAATGATTTTATTATGTGATTTTATTTGCATAGTAACCTTTAGTGCCCATTTTATAGGAAAAGAAAGCAAGGTTCAGAGACATTAAGTAATTTGTCTATATTAGTGAAAGAGCTGAAATGTGAAACAGTGTCTAACTTCAAAGCCTTCAACTTTTTATATTACACCATTATTATTGTTCTTCTTGTTTTTGTTTGTACCTACCACACACCAGACACTGTCAAGACGCTTGAGGTGAAATCATAAACGGAAAATATTTGTGATTGGTGTGCTCAGTCTAGGGGAGAGCCTCCCTCACACAGTTCTGAGCAGTGGGCCGTCATGCTTTCAGAGCCGACCAACAGATTTTTCCATGGGAAGTGATGTTAGAAAGATGCACAACCAATCACCAGAGAGAATTTGGTGGGAGACAGGGGAGGGCATCCGCCACAAAAAGAGCAAAGCAATTCACGTCACTATGGAGAATGACCAGCCACTCTGCTGCTCATTTGAACCCTCTGGTTAAAAAATAGATATTCTAAATCCCTGCCTCCAATAGTAGCGTCCTCACTCATTACCAGGCAATTATCAATCATTGCCTCAATGAGAGCCCAAAGTTGCCAGATCTTCCACTTTTTCCCCTCTAAAATTTACAGGTTTATGTGACATCCTCTAATGGTGAAATGTTGGCAATCAATTCCTTCATGTTAGAATATCCCACAACAAAGGTCTGTCTTGAGTCAAGAGTGGCCCTTCTGTCCCTGCTTTGTGAGCCTTGGTATATGGGACAGGGTGGACTGTTAAACAATGAGCTCATCCTGAAGGCTCAGAGAGAGGGCGATCTTGCCCCAAACACCCTAAAACCTAGTACTAGCCCTGAGAGTGAATGCCTAAGGTAGCATTGTCTACCACAAGTTTTCTGATCTCCTGTACCCTTCCCTGCCACGTGAGGCACGGCTTCAATCTCTTCTCTTCTGGAACCCTGAAGAGGTTCCAGAAGAGGTTAGTTAGATCACACTAACCTACACTTTCAGGCCCCAAGGAATACCACTCCACAGTCTAGTAGATGAAGATGGGGAAGCTGTTACACTAAAAGAGGGTGGGGTGTGAGGAATATAGTTCAGACATCTCAGATATTTTCCAGAGATTGTATGCACCATGATTACTGAAGTGGTGGTGGGAAGAGGACTCAGATTTGGTTCAAGAGGTGCATAGGAGACAGTGATTTTAAAGTATCCCCAAATGGACTCTTCTAAAACAATCTCAGGAAGGATCATTTCTTTTTTCAGTGATTGTGTTTCTTAAACATGATAGTTTTCAGAAATATCCTTTATTCAATTAAACAGGTTTCTTTGGCCACCAGTTTGTTCCCATTTCTCAGCTGTGTGCTAATCTTTCCACAGCATGAATCTGACCATGTCTTCCCCTACGTACATTCCTTTAATGGCTCCTTTTGTCCTTTAGAATAAGGCTCACCCTGGCTCCCAACATGGCTCATGATCCCGCCCTACCTCATCTCTATTCTTTCCTCTCACCTTTCCCTGCAGTGCAACCATAGTTTGTCTTAATAAAAAGAAAAGGCTTTTTTAAACTAAAGAAATTAAACACAGGATGGAGGAGGTAGTAGTGTGTACTAAGAATGGGTTAAATAAGACATGAGACTTATTTAGAATCAAATTCTAGATTGAGTCAGATCAATGACTCTGTACTAAGTACAGGTCATAGTTACATATTTATGCCAATATGGATTAGAGTTTAAGAATAATTATTTGTTTATTGCAGCACTATTCACAATAGGAAAGACTTGGAATCAACCCAAATGTTCATCAGTGACAGACTGGATTAAGAAAATGTGGCACATATACACCATGGAATACTATGCAGCCATAAAAAAGGATGAGTTTGTGTCCTTTGTAGAGACATGGATGCAGCTGGAAACCATCATTCTCAGCAAACTATCACAAGAACAGAAAACCAAACACCGCATGTTCTCACTCATAGGTGGGAACTGAACAATGAGATCACTTGGACTCGGGAAGGGGAACATCACACACTGGGGCCTATCATGGTGGGGGGAGGGATTGCATTGGGAGTTATACCTGATGTAAATGATGAGTTGATGGGTGCTGACGAGTTGATGGGTGCAGCACACCAACATGGCACAAGTATACATATGTAACAAACCTGCACGTTATGCACATGTACCCTAGAACTTAAAGTATAATAAAAAAAATTTAAAAATTAAAAAAATAAATATGTCATCTAATTGAATGAGATGATTTATTTATATGGATTGTCTATTTAATCATCATGATATAACTACCAGGTAGATACCCTAGGAAATATGTTCTGTTCTGAGAGTTTAGCTTAATGGTTAAGCAGTTACGAGCATGGACACTGAAGTCAGTTTGGGCTAGTGTTGGTTATGCCCCTAACTAGCTGCTTGATTTCAGGCAAGGTACTTTAACCTCTGTGCTTTTCACTGTTTCTTATTGATAAAATAGGAAGATTAATGATAATTAATTGCTATAATATATGTAAAATATTTGGAAGAATGCTGGCATATGTTTAGTAATCAAAATGATACTTGTTATGATTATTATGTTATTTTAAAGATGAGCAAACAGAGAAACTTGGTGAAGGCCACACAGTTAGCAAGTGACAGATCGAGGATTTGAAGTTCAGAAGGATGACTCCAGAGGCCAAGCTTTTACCCATATGCCATCATGGACAGGAAATCTTGAGTAGCCTTTTATAAAGTAAGAATTGATAAGGAAGAATTTTAAAAGTTGAATTTTGTATACGGAACAGGTGTCATAATTCTTTTTTTTTTTTTTTTTATACTTTAAGTTCTAGGGTACATGTACATAACGTGCAGGTTTGTTACATATGTATACTTGTGCCATGTTGGTGTGCTGCACCCATCAACTCGTCAGCACCCATCAACTCATCATTTACATCAGGTATAACTCCCAATGCAATCCCTCCCCCCACCATGATAGGCCCCAGTGTGTGATGTTCCCCTTCCCGAGTCCAAGTGATCTCATTGTTCAGTTCCCACCTATGAGTGAGAACATGCGGTGTTTGATTTTTTGTTCTTGTGATAGTTTGCTAAGAATGATGGTTTCCAGCTGCATCCATGTCTCTACAAAGGACACAAACTCATCGTTTTTTATGGCTGCATAGTATTCCATGGGGTATATGTGCCACATTTTCTTAATCCAGTCTGTCACTGATGAACATTTGGGTTGATTCCAAGTCTTTGCTATTGTGAATAGTGCCGCAATAAACATACGTGTGCATGTGTCTTTATAGCAGCATGATTTTTTTGAAGCCACAATGCTTGGCACTTCAGTGTTCAGTAAATGTTAGCATAGGAATTATTTTTATTGTTATCATTATTTGGTGTTTTTACTCGGCTGCCAAGGCACATTTATGTAAGTGGATTGCCAATTGTCTTTCACTTTAACTATCATCATCAGACTTATTCAAAAGTATGCAGTTGTTTCTAACTCAAAAAATTATTTCTGGCATCTCCAACCATAATGTTTTGTAATAATGAGTACTTTGATATGTACTTTCTCAGCAAAAAGCCATTGCAGTCAATCTTCATGATTTAATGTCTGGCATGATTTATTTTTCTATCTTGCAGCTTCCTAAAATGTATTAGGAATAACTAGATGTTAAGAAACTGTGAATTTAGTTTTAAAGATTAATGTGAAATAGTAGTGTTAGCAATAAGAATGTGCATAAATATCATGGTCTATGAAAGACTTGTGTCGCTATAAATATTGGCACATTTAAATGTTTATGTCACTGCTGAATGCTTCTTCAACAACAGCAGTATGTCATTTAATACAGTAGCAACATGAAACTCTGCAGGGGTTGAGTGTTAGAGTACTTTATGTTGTCTCCTCTTCATATCTTTTTCATGTTACCTACATGCTGAGTAGCAGCGTTCTGTTCAACCTGTCATAAGGGACTCAGTTGTTTAAGTCAGTATCTCAGTTGTCATAAACTTGATTTTGTCTTACACCATACCCTACTAGGACCTTTGCTTGTGAGATTTTTGGTTCACTGAGCTTCCCTATAATATGTAAAACATCTTTCATGTTTGGCTATTTTTCTTTTTCCAAATCCAGAGCTCCATTATGAAATCTAAGTTTTTTCCCTAGGAAAGCTTTTATTTTTCTTCTTTATAGCTGGCCCTCTCTTTTCTAACATCACCACACCTGTGTTATATTATCCTGTAAATGCATATTGAGTGCAAATGTATTTTTCTCTTTGAGGGATATAAAGTAACATGTATCCAGAAATATGAATCTATTTCTGCAGAGTCTATGCAATCAATCATCTCATGAATGAATGAAACTTTGGTACTGTTCTGGTGCTTTCAAATAGCTTCTTCATAATAATTCTAGATATTGATAAATTAGTATGCCATCAGCCTGTATGTATATGGATCCCTTATGTAACAAGGACATGTTTTATAAGTTTTCCCCCAAAAAAGTTTAAATTCAACTAGAGAAGAGAATAGGTATGCATGGGTAATTAAATTAGAATAGATGGATAATATGAACAAAAATCAGAAACAAATTCTGCAAGTAGTGAATGTGGTTCCTAAAAGATGTTGGTTCAAGGGACTTAAGGTTTTGCCTTCCAAAGATGAACCAGCTGTTTCTCACCTCTTCGAGTGACTAGAAGCATATGGTGAAACTCAATAATTTTAGTAATATAGCACCTTTCACTCAGGCATCTCGTAAGACTTAATAGATGTTAAGCTCCTGCTAGACACCGACTCAATGATACTTTTCAAAAAACAAGCCACGCTCAATGATCTAAATCTGAAGTAAGATTTTGGTGATGATAGGTCTGCCAAGTAATTTTGGCACTCCTTCTATTCATTAGCTTTTCTCTGGGGGGAAACGAAACTAAGTGCTGCATAAACCAGATCCTGGTGCTTGTATAACATCCCCCAATGTTACAACCATGTGTATAGCATACTCATTTCACTACTAAAACTTCTGAAGCCTCTGTCTATATCTGGGTTTGAAAAAACAGAAAAGGAATCTTACCTTCAACCTCCACATTCAACCCAGTTTCCCATTTAGACACAATTACAGATTTTCTTGTCTTGTTCTTAACCAGCTTAACACTGCTACTCCCCACTGTTGAAACTCTCTTTCTCCTTCTCCTCTTTCCAGACTATTGTTCTACCACAATCACCATTGTTCTGGGAAGTCCACACTGTGCAATTACTCTATACTTTTTTCCATCCTTTTCGTCTACCAAAGACAAAGTAGTGCTCATTTCTCAAGGACATCAGCACCTTCATTCATTTAACAAGTGATTATTACAGGTCTACTATGATAAGGCAAGAGAGAAAATGGTACTTACACTCCCTGCTATACTGGAGTTGGCTGTCTAGATGGTTCCTTCATCGACTTCTGTATTTCTCTTGGATTCAGCTAGGCATGCTTTCCACATGATCATCTCAGCCTATGAACATGCATGATCATAAAATCATATTTACTTTCTTAATGATGACAGCGACAAGTCTTGACTGTTTATAAAAATTACATGGATTTTTGAACTTGTACCATGGGCACACAAATAAGAATTTGCTTGTACCTTCTGAAAACTGTATTTGTTAATAGATAATATGTTGCTCTGTCAATCTTTGGACTTTTTAAGTATTGCATCTCAGGATGAGATTATAAATCAGTTTTTCAATAACATATATACATAAGTTAGATGTGTTAATACTTTATTAACTACTAAGATCTATCAGAATGGTGTGTACATGCTGCTGAAACCATGTAAGTACCTGCCTGCCAACATTAAGGGCAATGAAGGAAAAGTTCAGGGCTCTAGAGAATTTGTGCAGGGCATCTGACTTTGTCAGGGAGGGCAGGACCTGGTCCCTGTGAGTGTAAGCATGCAATGAGATTAGATTTGTTAGCAGGTCAGAAGCAAGCAAGAGTGATGTAGCTAGAGGCACCAGCACAAGAAAGGAAACTTGGAGTTTCTGCAAGAAGGCCAGTGAGACCTGAATGCAGAGAGCAATGGGAATGGTTTCAGGTGAGTTGAGAGAGGTGGGCAGGGGTCTGCTCATGCAGGCACTTAAGGAGACTCTAAGATTTTGCTCTTTATCATATTGGGTCACTGTTTTTCAGTCTCTGCTATCTCCCACCATCATTATCAAAGACCTTAACATCCCTTTTGTTCTCAAGCACTGGCCTTATGGTTCCTTAGCCTGACTCACTGCTCCTTCACAGTTGCTGCAGGTGTAACAGCACAGAAAGTCTTCATCTCGGGGCAGAGCTCTGCAGAGAGTGCTAAGAAAGATACAGAATAGAAAAGTCCTCACAGCATCGACCATCCACATTTTTACAGGTAGATATAGGCATCAATTATAAGCCATGCTGAAATATTGATGTCATTCTATGCAAAGTTGATCATCAGAGGTTTTAACATACAGTGGAGATATGATAAGTTCCATCTCTTAGAAAGATACCTTTGAGAGGTGATTTGGAGAATGGACTACAGACTAGAGGGACTGGATACTGAGAGTTCAATTAGAAATAGGTTTCAATAGTTCAGATCAGACATGATGAAGACCTGAACTTGGAGACTGAGCTGACAAAAACAGTGCCACATGGAAGAGATTTCTAGAGAGAAGGGTCTGTAACATTTGGGGACCAAGTAAAGCCAAGGTGACTTATAAGAACTATAACTTGGCTGAGTGTGTTAATAATAAAGTCAATATCAGAAGTGATGTTAACAAAAGCAAGGGTAGGTTTAGGGGTATGGATGCAGGTGAGGAAGAAGAAAGAATGATTAGTGTACTTTGGGATGGGTTGAGTTCAATATCTGTAATTAACAGAAAATCCAGGCTATCTTTAATTTCTCAATCTCCATCTCTTCTCATATTTCTTTAATATCTCATCAGTGACTCATTTTAATTCAAGGACTTAGCCAACTAAAGACTTCCAGATTTACATTTCTACTTTCAACTACTGTTTTGAGCTTCAGATGTGTTTTGAGATTCCTGGTGCATGTCTATGCCACAGTGTTCTGGGGGATCTCAGATTCTACTTCCTTAGTTGGAGCTCCTCAATTCCTCCCAAATCCATTTCCCCTTTAAAGAACCTTCTCTCAGTAGCCTCCTTTACCTAGTCCTCAGGGCTCAAAACCATGACATTATATTCTGCTCCTCCTCTATCACCCCCATCCAAATCATTGCTAGTTCAGAAGATCTTATTTCCACGACTTGCTTCACTTTGGTTCCCTTCATCCTCATTTCTGCTGCTGTTGCCTTCTTTTGTGCCTTCATTATGTCTCCATTGTCCTCCCTCCCTTCCATCTTTCCTACTTTCATTTGGTCCTACACATGAATACTTAGCCAGTTCGTCTAAAGCTCAGATCTCCTCATATCTCTTCTAAGCAAATAACAGCAACAACAACCAATGAACCAAACAACAACAAAACCACACATGCACACACACCCTTTTGATAATTCTATTTTGCTGAATAAAAGCATAGTCTTTCATGCTTTGGTTCCAACTTACTTTCTTTCACCCCTCTTCTTTCATCATATTATCTCCTGCACTCCCATTCAAAATAAACTACTTGCTAGTGTTCTCCCTTACTAAATTGTTAATAAGGAGCTCTGTTCACCTCTGTAACCTACCTAGTGTCTTGAATGCTGCTCAGAGCACATCAGGCACTCAATAAGTGCATTTATATTTTGAACTGAGATAAAGACTAATGTGTCATAGAGGACGGATAAGTTCAGTTATTTTTGGCAAAAAACCAAAACCAAAATCAGTTACTGTAGCAAAACAGAAATGAAAAAGGCATAAGATTTAGAATTTCTTTTTACAGATTCTTTAACATTGTAAAATAGGTTTTAAAAGATACTATTAGGATATGTGTTCCTCATCAGGTGAAGAAAAGGTTTTACCTTGAAGCCTCGGTTAAAATAAAGTAAGCCCTTAGGTTCTAACTGTGCACTTTGCTTATAAACAGCTTTATAGGCTTGGACACATTTTTTTTTTTTTTTTTTGTAGGGAAACGTGGGCAGCTGAAGGGAAGTATTACTCTGGAATTTATTGCTTGGGATGTTTCTTTCCTGTCATTCTTAATTTTCCTTTTCTTCTTTCTTTCTTTCTTTCTTTCTTTCTTTCTTTCTTTCTTTCTTTC
>NC_045440.1:72055783-72092934 GCF_002776525.5 Piliocolobus tephrosceles
CTTTCTTTCTTTCTTTCTTTCTTTCTTTCTTTCTTTCTTTCTTTCTTCTCTTTCTCTTTCTCTTCTTTCCCTCCCCCTCTTTTTCTCTTTCTTTCCCTCTTTCTCTCTCTTTCTTTCTTTTCTTTCTTTCCTTCTTTATTTCTTTCTTTCTTTCTTTCTTTCTTTCTTTCTTTCTTTCTTTCTTTTTCTCTCTCTCTTTTCCTTCCTTCCTTCCTTCCTTCCTTCCTTCCTTCCTTCCTTCCTTCCTTCTCTCTCTTTCTTTCCCTCTCTCTCTTTCTTTCTTTTCTTTTCTTTTCTTTCTTTCCTTTTCTTTCTTTCATGATACACAAAAGTCTACCCCTTTTCTTTTGTGAGAAAGTTAAAGTTATTAATTAGATTGTGCCCAATATGTGTTTTGATCACTTTGAAAATGCATTTTGTATAATTAATCTTCTAAAAGTCCTCAGATATACAAGTTAAACATATGGAGAAATAAAATACTAACTCCACAAACTTCAGTTTAGGACATTTTGTTTTAACTTTTCCCTCATGCAAAATTTTTCAGAGTTATATAATAAATAATAAAATAGCATGTTCCATACATTAACCTGTCTGTTTTTCACTTTGTGTCGGGTAAATATGCAAGTATAAAATCAGACTAGGAACAATGGCAGAAACAAAAGCCAACGTTATTTTAAAAAGTAGATACTCAGCCCCGTCTCTACTAACAATGCAAAAAATTAGCTGGGTGTGGTGGCGGGCGCCTGTAGTCCCAGCTACTCGGGAGGCCAAGGCAGGAGAATGGCGTGAACCCGGGAGGCCGAGTTTTCAGTGAGCCCCGATAGCGCCACTGCACTCCAGCCTGGGCAACAGTGTGAGACTCTGTCTCAAAAAAAAAAAAAAAAAAAAAAAAAAAGTAGATACTCAGATACTGATTGAGTTGATTCTAAATACTAGATTATGCCGGGAAAAAAAAAAAGGTTTTTATTGATTTTCCTAAATTCCATTGAGCAATATTTATATATTTAGAGTACAGAAATATTGGGGCTGTTCATTTCACGGCTGCAGAAAAAATGAACCGGATAGCAGAGTGATTTGTCTAATATTCCCTAGTTATCTAGTAATGCTGCCCATTTTAGATCACTTGGAATGCTTAGGTTTTTACTTTCTTCTGTGGGCCAATGGGATGGTTGGTAATGGAGGCCAAGGCTGTGTAACAATTGCCATCAGAACTTGTGCTCTCTCTCCCTGAAGCTTCAGAAAGCTACCTTTCATACATTATATATCTCAGCTTATATTTAAAAACAAAAGCTTGGCTGAATGAAGAAATGCAAGTCTAGAGATCCTTTGCTTTTTTCTATCTCCTGAGGGTAACCAAATTTTCTCAGTAATCTTATGAACAGTAATGTTTTTCATGTTTTTTAAGAATCAGTCTAAATTGTATGATGGAATTCTCATATGGTCAAAGCCTATATATCAATGTAGCAAAAGACTCAAGAAATCACTTCTTAATAATATTGTATACTTGCTTAGGAAAATAAATTAATCATACGTGCTGGCTATTTAATATTGTAATTAGGTTTATATATAGACACATCATCGATGTGACACTAACACTTATTGGTAATGAATACATCATTAATGATCATTGATACTGTGAGGATCTGGCTTCCTTCTTATTAATGCTTCATTGTGGAAAGGTAGAAAGTTCATTAGATGATGTATATGTGTATATTCATATATATTTTAAAGCTAAGCTAAATGTCTCTACATTTTCGTTTTTAGCTGTTTTCTTCTTAGCTGAGTACATAATAATGCTCTTTTATAGATTTAGACAGAATAAAGAATGGCATTAGAGGGAGCAACTGCACAGAAGAAAATAACTTGGGGTCATGTGAGGGAAGAGAGGCATGGGACAGTCAGGGGAGAGGTCAGTGGATATGCGCAGGAGAGACCTGAGGGCGACCCGAGGGGTGTTTGAGATCATTACCTCACCAGTTACCTCTCATCGCTTCTTCAGTATCATTACACAAAATTCAAAATTAAGTAGCAGCAAAGGTCAAACAGGAATCGAGCAGGATGCTGTTTTCTTTCCATTACAGTAAGATCTTCTTTCCTTCACTCAGCCCTTTATTGCTTTTCTTACTCTTTTCCTTTTCAGCTCTGTTTCATCTTTCCACTGCTCGCAGCTATTGTTTATATTGTTTGTGTTATCTGTGGAGTGGAAACAATAACTCTGATTTAAGAACTAGAGCCCTGGCCATATACAAATGAGCACAGAAGTGGTTATATTCATGGTTTCAAGGACAATTAATCTGGCAAGCAAGCACCCATAGAATGGAATTCCAAAAAGAAAAAAGCAAAGCGAAGCAAGGGAAAAACAGAATAAACACACTTTGTACCAATAAATTCTCTAACTCCAGGGATGTTTTACTAAATAGACAAATCCTTTAAAATTAGACTTAAACCTCATTCCATTCTGATTAATTTGGGGGAAAAAAAAAAACACTGCTTTTACAGAAATTTTTCTCCAACTGATTATCTGTGTACAAAATTCAAAAGTATATATTAAATTGTTCAGGACCATGAGAATTGGGAGTCAGGAGAAGAGGGAGTTTGTATTCTATTTTGCTATGCTGTTTAGTTTTAATGCCAAATTGTTTTATGAAAATTATACTCTCCTGAATCATTCATGTGGCGTCTATTTGGTTGTAGGTCACATTGTTTTACATTATTTTCATTTTTGAATAAATCAGTGTTTTTTCAGGGGTTTAATAGTCTGTCTTAAGGAGGAATTGTTCTAAATATACCTGAAAGGTTCATAGGAATATCACTTTTCATGTGTGAGATATTTATTTGTGTTACTTTGCATGGATATAGCAATGATTTGAATGGGGAAATGAGGAGATTTGTTAAAGCATCCATCTCTGGTGAGCATGGTAATGAATGTTTTCTTAAGCATTTTTTTTCCCTTAGTAAATATAGATTTCCATGAAGAAACTCAGTAAATTTTGAGTACAATTATTTCTTGCCATTTTCCCCCAAACTATATTCTGATTGTTAAATTCTCTTTTTCCAAAAGTGTTTATAAAGATAGAATCTTCTCAAATCTACAAAGGCAAATATATCTTTTCCTTCAAACATAAGAACAAAGGACACCAACTAAAGGGTCTGAAAGAATAGAAAATGAACCCTTAAAATTAATCTAGAAGCAGGAGATATATCAAATGTTTCCAATTTATCTTGGAATTTGACATATGGCCTATTTACAATAAAAGATAATTGGGGTCAAACCCATTGGCCTTGTGGATTCTTTTGACCACCCACCTTGCTTAGTGTAGACTTCATGAGTCTCAGAGAGCAGGTGCTGTGGATGGGCAGCTAGCATCAAACACATGGTTTTAAATCATTTTCTGCAAGGCATATCAATGCTTTAAAAAATTGCTATATTTCTTAGCTCAAGCACTATGAGAGTTTTACAAAACTATGACTGGAATAACTCCCCCCCAATTGTTTCAACATACTACTTGAATTTAAATATATTCATTAGACAGAACCTTTGACAGAGTACTTGTGTAAATTTGGGGATTTTGTAAGATATTAGAGTAAACTGCAATGTAGAATTATGATAACAATGTTTTTCTAATCTCCTTTATTTTAAAGTTGCTACTAGATACATAAGTACTTTTTGTTTATTTGTTTTGAGACAGAGTTTCACTCTGCCACCTAGGCTGGAGTGCAGTGCCGCAATCTCAACTCACTACAACCTGTGCCTTCCAGGTTCAAGTGATTCTCCTGTCTCAGCCTCCTGAGTAGCTGGGATTACAGGCATGCACCACCACACCCAGCTAATTTTTGTATTTTTAGTAGAGATGGGGTTTCATCATGTTGGCCAGGCTGGTCTTGAACTGCTGACCTCAGGTGATCTGCCCACCTTAGCCTCCCAAAGTGCTGGGATTACAGGCATCAACCGCCTCACCCAGCCATAAGTATTTATTTTTGCCAGCCTATTTTTAGTGAAAAATTTCCTCAGGTACCAAGTCCTGCATGTTGCTTTTCCATAACACAAAGTACAAACAACAAAATCTAGCCCCACCTTTTTCTTAAGTAGGATATTCAGAAAGCAGTGGGAAAGTCTACTTTCGCTGCAACTTTTGCAAATCATAGAGATAGGCATATTCTCATAGATGCAGCTGAAAAGGTGTACAAGTCAAGGTAGATGTGTGTGTGTGTCTGAAGAGCGGGGGCAGGGTGGTAGATATAATTATATACGTTATCTTTCTTACTAGAACTACCAGTTGCTAAGACAGGACTCAAAAGGTTGTTTAGGGGTGGGGAACATTAGCTTCATTAGAAGCTCTGCCCTTTCTAAACAGCACCAGTGGAATAACCTTTTGTTGTGATGATGCTACAGTTCCCATTTGCACAAGAGATTTTCCCTTGAGCCAGCCTCAATGAGAACAGCTCTGTCCATCCTATTGAGCTCTGTGAACCCTTGAGGCCTTGACATTTTCTTGATAGAGATGTGAAAATTTCAGGTGAGTCTGTCTTGAATATAGGATCTGAAGGAATAGATCAGATATGAACACAAACTATCTCTGATGATTGTATCAGTTTATTTTCCTTTAAATTTCAGTTTATTGGTTTCACGCTTAATAATCTTCAATGCAGTGTAATTTTTACTGAATGTGGATGGAAATTAAACTCAATGGTAAAACTGAACTACGACCATCCTTTTCTTCCTGTTTACATTTTTTATTCAATTAACAAGTATGAAATGAATGTCTACTAATAGGATGGAAAAACAGGTGGCATGTAAGCTGCCACATCCTCCTCCTGAGGACACAGCAGACATCACCAGCCAACCATTGGCAATCTCTCTTGATGGAGTCTAGTCATTAACTCATAATCTTTCTCAGTGTACTTTCCCAGGCAAACACTGCCACTAATGTGGAGAAGGGAAATAAGACCTATTTGTCATTCCTAATCTGTTACTTACCCAGCACTGTGTTAGGCAACGTAGGGAAACAGGAGTATGAAACATAATTCCTGGCTGGGTGCGGTGGCTCATGCCTGTAACCCCAGCACTTTGGGAGGCCAAGGTGGGTAGATCATGAGGTCAGGAGTTTGACACCAGCCTGACTAACATGGTGAAACCCTATCTCTACTAAAAATACAAAAATTAGTCCAGTGTGGTGGCACGTACCTGTAATCCCGGCTACTTAGGAGGCTGAGGCAGGAGAATCGCTTGAACCTGGGAGGCAGAGGTTGCAGTGAGCTAAGATCACGCCACTGCACTCCAGCCTGGGTGACAGAGTGAGACTCCATCTCAAACACAAACAAACAAAGAAACACCATAATTCCTTAAACAGCTTATAATGTGTTTAAGTAAAAACAAAAACAGATGAAACAATTAGCAGCATAAGACTTCAAAATTAAATTAAAAATAAATTGTAATTAGAAGAGAGAAATTGTAATAATCTGGCATATCTTCAAACAAACCACAGCAATAATGTTTTGTTTATTCTTATATAGTAGTTCCAAATTGTGTCTGTTCTTTAATTTATCAACACTGCCTGGCATGTGTATAGCACTTGGAGAACATCTCTGCGTCCTTGAACACAATTTCTTACATGTTTTCAAGATGATTTTGTTTTCTAGGTTTCTCTTCGTGAGCTTCATTTCAGGATTAACTAAGCTAAGGATCAGGACATAGACAGCCTAATCGAAAGTTACAATGTGTTAATAAATTTCCAGAACTCCACTTATTTATGTTCAGAGATGTCGCTGAAAGAAAATGAAAAGCTGAACTTGTAATAAAATCTCCTTAAATCTTAAAAGATTAATTTGGAATTTATGCTAATTTGATCAGGGTCTGGGCACATGGTTACCAATAGGTTAAGTATTTGACAGGACTTAGAAAAAAAAGGTTAGTGCTGCAAATAAAGTTATAAGATAAACTCCTTAACTATTTAAGAGAACAAAGGGTTTTTAACAGCAGTTTTAGAAGCATCTACTTTACTTTTAACAGTGTAATTACATGTAATCAGAGATTTGCTTTTTGAATACTCTTTTAGTATAGTAATTATAAACCTTCTTACTCATGGGTAAACTATGACTTTTTCTAGGCCTTGTTTCTTGTTTCTTGACCTCATTAGACTTCCATTATGTACTTAGAAATAACATCACATTTGATTTAAAAATTTATAATTCGGATTTATACAATTTTTTTGACTTCTCCTTATATGGTGAGATACCATTTTGCTATTTGGGTGTTGGACCAGTTTTCTTTAAAAATCATTTTCCTATTATGCTTTAAGTGCCAAAAAGAGGCAGTGTGTCTTACAGCTTCTTTGGAACCTGCCCCAATGTTCTGACTGACCTTGCCTATATACTGATTTCGCCTGGCTGCCAGGTGTCTTGTCTTATTTAGATATTTAAATGGCATTTATGGCCCTAACTCCTCTTCCTCTATATACCTTCAGGAGTGAGGTAGTAGTAAAACATGAACTTGGAAGTCAATCAGACTTGAGCCCAAATCTCAGGTTGGCCACTTGCTAAATAGTCGTATAAATGTAGGAACTGCACTTATTTCCGTATCTATGAAATGAGGATGATTTTCTGCATCCCAGAGAATTATCAAGTCAAGATTTCATGTAGCAATTTTCCCAAAAACTTTGGCATTGGGAAGAGAGAATCATTGGATTCTCTCCCTTGATAATTTAAACTTAGAACACAGAGAGTGGCTAAAATGTCTCAGTGTAGCCTCTTGAATCATTTGATCCATTTGTGAGAAGCACCATCTTTACTCACCTAGCTGGCTTCCCAGATTCCTTTTATTCTAATCATTAAATAAATGGCAACGTATTTAAGCTGCAGGTCTAGACTATATGTTACATCCCAGTGCTGCCAGGCTTCATCATTTACAGCTTAGTTAAAAGGTCATGCCATCTTTCTAAAAAGCCGTCTTTTTCTGGATGACAGTGTAAATGACAAGATGGTGGACATCACAGGGATCAGCCCATTGCCACACTACATATCAAGGGAGTGTGTAAGGGATTCAGTAATTCATGTAGAAAAATGACAAGGGAAGTGAGATAAATTTAAAATAATTGATGTGACGATTAGGATAAATCACTGCTTAAAATAATAGGAGAGGTCCAAGGGCATCAATCCAACACATCATCTCTGTGATTGTTTCCTTGTTTGCAAGATGAGGATAATACCTACATCACAGCATTCTTGTTTACAAACCAACACAGTGTTTAGCATAAAGTTAGGACTCAATAAATATTAATTTCTTTTATCTTATTTTCCACACCACTTTCCAAGAAGGAGATGCAGGAGTCATGGGAAATAACATTTTGAAATGTTAGCATTTTTCTGTAATGTTATAATGTAGGCTTGTAGAAAAACAAAGAAAAAATTATTACTATTTGGAACTTAAAATAGTTTTCCTTTCTAGTCTCATATACAAAACTCGGGGGTTGAAACAGATGATCAACTGCAAAATTATATTCTAAGATGCACGTTCATACTGTTAGCAATTCGGCATCTAGAATCTAACAGAGTGGAAAGTTAGAGTCAGACAGATCAGTATTTAAATCTTTAGTATGAATGTCTTTGAATTCTGATTTCAAATTCCTCTTTCACTTCCTAGCTGAGTGAGCCTCCCAATTGTCTTTGAGTCCCTTGGGTCCTTGTGTGAATATTGGGGTAATGTCCTGCCTCATAAGGTTGCTATTAAAAGTAAATGAAAAAGTATATGTAAACTAACTAGAGCACCACTGTCCAGAATAGAACTCTCTTAGATGGTGTAAATGTTCTATCTGCACTGTCCAATATGGTAGAACCTAGCCACATATGCTTAATAAGCACTTTAAATGTTGCTAGTGCAACTGAGAAAACTGTTTAACTTTGTTTCATTTAAAGTACTAGTTTTTCAGCAACATGCTCCTCAGTCTCCCTTTTGATGTTTGTTGGTATCTCATTTTTACTTATGGATATAAAGTTCTAAGTCTTAAAAATTGAACATAAAGTGAAATAGAACTCATAATTTTTTTCCCATTTGATCTCTGATTCCCTTCCACCTCCTCACATACAGCAGGAGCCTAGAGGAGTGTATGGGGCTGAAGAGGCTGGTTAAGAAGGGAGTGTCCAGGGGAGAAAATGAACTTAACCTTAGGCAGGTCATGCAAGCACATTAATCCAAAGTGGCAAGCAAGAGTCAGTCCAGAAATGAATCCAGTGGTTCAAGTCAGGGACATTTGGGACGAACACAGGGGATTCCCCAACCAGAGGGCTTTTTATATATAAGCAGCAAGTTATGGTCAGCTGTTCTCAGCTGTGACATTCACTGATCTGGGGACCCAGTAGTAGACCCCAGCATGAGCCCAAAACTGAACAATACTTTGAACAGCAAGAGCCCAGAAAACGGAAATTCTTTGTCCAAAGTCAGCCAGTGGTTACTGGCAGATTGGGAGTTAGTATTTCACTCAAACTAACCAGTCATTAGGACAAACATAGAAAACCAGTTTTTGCTGATGATAAACATGTTCACAAAGGAGGATCATTCCAAAGAGCAATACAAAAGCAGGGACATCAACATATAACAAAATGTAGTTCTTTCTGGGTAATTGCAGAAATTGTAGTCATGCAATGACTCAAACTTCACTGATCCAAAAATCTAATTCTCAGAATCCTGTCAGTGGTATCACTTTACATTGCCAGTGAAAAATTTAATAGCAAAGAGTAATAGATATAAAATTATTAAGACTGCATTGCCTTTACAAAAAGCATTAGAAAGCATTTACTGGCATGTTACAAAGTATCATAAATAATTAAAATACATCTACTTATTAAAATATCAGGACAGTGATGTTATAGCCTCCCTGTTATTTCCTCATGCTCATTTGTAAAATTCAATAACTTCCAGAAGTTAATTGTCATTAGTGCAAAGTGGAAAAACATATGTGATTAATGAGTTGAAGAAAGAGAAAATGGAGCATCGACTGTACATTTTCCTAAAAGATAGGAATAGCAATTAATGTCTTCATTAGGGAAAAACAGCTCAAAAATGAATCAAGGTTTTGCTAACCTTTTGAAGACAATCGTTTAAGTTTTACTATGAATAAATTACAGTTGTATTCAACTTTGAGATGTTTGTTAAATATAAGTCTGTACTGTGAGGAAACATCAATATAAAATGCAAACATCAGAATTCAAATACATTTTCACTTGTTTTATATTAATTTAATCAACACAGAACATGTAATCCAACTTTGATAAATTATGTACCAAGAAATGATGAATTTGTGAATTATTTTTCCAATTGTGAACAATATCTGGCATTTGATTTTGAGCATGCATGGACATGTTAAACACCTACATAGTTGAAGCATCATGCACACATATATAGAATTTTGGGTTGAAAGAGACTGCTGATATCACCCGGGTCAGCTTTTAAATTTTCCTGTTAGGGCCTAGATCATGTTTCTTCAAACTTTATGTGCATATAAATCACCTGGAGATCTTGTTAACATGCCGATTTCCATTCTGCATTTCTAACAAGCTCTCAAGTGACATGAAATGCTGCTGTTGGAAGAGCCATACTTTGAAGAGCAAGAGCCTAGAGAACTCAAATATTCATCCAAAGTCACACAAGTAGTTAGAAAAATGAGGATTAGTACTTCTGCCCCGCCCCATGTACCCCCATTCCTTAGCTCTGTTTTATAAAGTAGCTGTGGCACAATGGTTAACAGTATAAACTTGTAATTAGCCTAGGTTCAGATCCCACTTTGACCACCTACCTTACCTGCTGTGGCCTTGGACAAGTCACATAACCTTTCTTTTCCCTAAGTTTCTTCTTTTCTTTAATGCAGAAAATAATCATAGAACTCATCTTGTTAGGTGGCATAAGAACCAAATAGTTTATGTAAGGTAATTAGATGAATGCTAGCATGTAATGACATTTAATAAATATTAGCTTTCATCATTATGGCCATGACCACCTTCCCATTCCACTTTATAGCAGTACTTCAATCTAGCAACCTATGTTTGTTTGCAGCCTATGTTTGATGTTTGTTTTCTTAATACACAAGATCAGAAGCATGGCTAACAATTTGAATTATTTTTGGCCCAGGCGATTTCTTTGATGTTGCATTGTTATTTTAGTGGGACAATGTTTGGGGTATTAGGAAATTGTTTCAAATGATTAAGAACTGACTCTGGTGAATGTAAAAGTTGGCTAGTATTTCTGTAAAGTCACTCCCTCTGGGTCCCTGCTAGAAACTACCCTTTTTGACTGGTATAGAGGCCTTTTTCAAACTTTCTGTAGAGGTAGTGATTGTATTTAGAAGGAACTTGACTGTCTATAAACTAGAAACAGGTGAGATATCAATCAATCTATAATAACTTATCTGTTGCTACAAATGGTAAACTTGAAAGCAAGATTTGTTATAACTAAACCAATGCAAAGAAATGACTATGTAAAGGTGTCATAGAGAAAGTTTTGGCTAATCAGTTTTGTTTTGTTTTTTAGATTATATGAATTGGATTTAGGTTCAGCCCTCCTGGGTTCCTCTGAGTGGTGAGGAAATTAAGGGGGCACCACACTGTTTTATGTTGTTTCCTGATGGGAGTGTCATCCAACAACTTAATTGCTCCTATTTTGCTTCCCCCACCACCACCTAATTTTTATCCATGTCCTTAATTGCTCCTGCCATTGGCACCATATGTGTCAGCCCACAAGACACAATGTCAGTATCATGATGCTGCAAGATGATCCTCACTCCAGGTGGTTTCATGGAAAGATGAACAAAGGTGAATGAGTAAGTAATTTATTTTTAAAAAACTAGAATGTCAATTTACTAATGGACGATTAGAACTGTAACTGTCACACAGACTAAAATGTGCCAGTAAGAATTGTATCAATGACAGTTATCACTGTTATTGTAACAGAATTTCTTAAAGTTGGAGTGTAGGTTGCTGTACAAGGAAAGCCAAATTTTATCCAAAGAGTGCTCAATGAGTAAAGAATCAAAACATGGGAAATTTCATAATGTGAATTTTAATAAGGTCAGGCTAGCAGAGCCTGCCATAGCCATCTGCAAATGAGGTAAGCCTGTTATGATTTTAGAATGGCATATTATTATGCACCTAAAAGTTAAGGGATTGTTATTTAATCACATTAGGTCAAAGATAACCCAAATTTCATACATCAGGGACTATAGTAATAATATTTTAGGATATCTGGTTATTTATTCAGGAATTATGTAGTTGTTGAATCACAGAGACATTAAAGACTAAAATTAATACCTTGAATCATACTTTAGAACAGTCAGGCAACATGAGGTGCAAAGCACTGAATCTATTCTCAAATCATATTTGATGACATATCTTTGGAAAAAAGGTGTTTATTTCACTTTATATGTTGGAAGCAGATACATTATTAACACTTTTCCTTGACTATTTTAGTGCCTGCATCTCTATTTTGTAATTTTAACTAGATCAACAAATTCTTATTGATTTTATAACATAATTCAGAATCTAAACAAATATTACTTATTAAAATTAACTTCATATTTACACTAACATTTTATTATGTACCCAAAAGACCACATGCAAACATATATTAGTAATTTGAATCCATTTGTGAAAATAATATAGATTTGACTATATTTAAATAGCTAGCATTTTATTTATGATATTGCTAATGTCTTATTTTCCTAGGCTTTGTACAACATTAATAAATGCTGAGAAGGTTGAGGTTGTATTATTGAAAACAGATGTAACTTTTTTGAAAGGTTATGGGGAGCAAAATGTCTCTCCAGTAAAATACACAAACAGAGACAGACACATATCCAATTTTTCTGAATGGTTCAAAGGTAAGAAGAAAGGGTAACAGGGGAGTAAGCAAGTTGGTAAAATGATTTTGAGTGATATGATGTTATTTAAAACAAACTGCCAAATTTGTGTCAACAAGTAAGTTGTCAGTATATTAATAAAGCAGTACAGCTGGACACACTGGCACACACCTGTAATCTTGGCACTTTGGGAGGCTGAGGCAGGCAGACCATTTGAGCCTATGATTTCGAGAGAAGCCTGCCCAACATGGTGAAACCCCATGTATACAAAAAAATACAAACATTAGCCAAGAGTTGTGGTACATAACTGTAGTCTCAGTTACTCTGGAGCCTGAGAGATGGGAGGATGGCTTGAGCCCCGGAGGTTGAGGCTGCAGTGAGCTATGGTTGGCCACTGCACTGCGGCCTAGGAGACAGTGAGACCCTGTCTCAAAAAAAAAAAAAAAAAAAAAGAAGACAAAAAGCAATACAATTGACTCCAGGTCCATGCATTTGTTCACGCCTCATCCACCAACATATGTACCAGGCTCTCTCCAGAGATTATGAAACTTGGTCCCTGCTGTTGACAAGTACATAGTCAAGACAGGAAGGTGGTTTAATCCTGTCAACAATAAACATTTATTCAGGACATCAGTCTTAGCTTCTTCTTATACTATGATGTCATTTGATTAGTCCCCCATTCAACTTAGTTTCCTGTTCGCTATAGTGCTAACATTTTGTTTTAATGCTTTGCATTTCTTCACTACATTAATCACTTCTCATAAAATTTCTCCAAACGTATTTCCTGATACGTAATTATCTTCTTAGTTTTACTCTTCCATGTTTCCTAGTTGTTCTCTTTTGGACAACAGAAGAGAGCTTGTGCTGAAAAACTCCCCCTTATAATAAACATTAGATCTCATGAGACTTACTATCATGAGAACAGCACAGGAAAGACTTGCCCTCATGATTCAATTACCTCCCACTGGGTCCCTCCCACAACACATGATAATTCAAGATGAGATTTGGGTCGGGACACAGCCAAACCATATCATGAATTAATACCAACAAAAAACTATCGAAAGGGAGAGTGGGAGAGAGACAGAGATTGAGATTATTTTGGCTATTGTTTCAGAGTAGAATTTTAAGATAAAAATGTCTATAAAAATTTTTAAATCAAGTTTTGTTGTATAAATGAGATCTATCTTTCTCTCAATAAAATGGAATTAAGGAGCTACATTAATCTTTGAGACTGTGCAGCTGGATTTTTTTTTTTTTTTTTTTTTTTTGGATGAGAACAATGTGCTAAGACTGGTCATACAGGGAGAGAAAGAATCTGATTGTATTCAGGAAATTTGCACCGTGATGTTATCTGTGTGAACTAAGATTTACTTCCTGACTCTTTCCCAGACATGATAAATTATAGATGCCATTAGTAGTTCAGAGAATGGCACTTGAGTTTTGTTTCTTTTTTTTTTTTCCGAATGTTGGAATCCTTCAGGATAAATGCTGCTAAACAACTAATTATGATGTTTAGCAGAATGCTAGACCTCTGGTGCACATCACTGTTATCTATGTACTTGAAAAATACAAGATTACAGGCAGGGCCTCAAACCTGACTACTGAATCAATTTCTGCCAATGGGACCAGCATGAGTTCATTTGCAGTGAGTTCTGTAAGTAATGAGAACCCTGAGTCTGTATGCCTTCCCCTGTAGTGACCTCAGGGACAGAGAATTCTGGCTATGTGCTCTGTTTTTCACGGTAGGAAAAGCAGATCCAGAACTTAGAAGTCTGGATCCATAGGAGTGCTGAGGTTGCCTTTGCTGATGGTAAAAATAGAAAACGAAGGCACACAATGAAATATTGAAGAATGCCTTCACTGGTGAATCTCAGAGGAGAAAGAAAGTTTGCTGGGGACAAAAGACAAAGAAAGGTAACCAAGAAAAGGGAGCCAGGAGAGTGGTGTTCATCAGGATTGATGCTGCAGAAGGATGGGCACTGAGAAAAGGCAGGTGGAGTTACTGATCAGGAGGTTATCAGAGATGTTCTAGAGAGGAAGTAGTGTTGGAGGTGTAAGTAATTGCAAAGGTCTAAGGCCATACTTCTCAGCCCAGGCTGTGCCTCAGTCCTTTTTGGAGATTAAAAAACATGGAATTTCCAATCTCTATCCCACATGTTCTGGGCTGGGATTTCCAGAGAAGAGGCCTGAACAATTGTCGTCTGAATTTTTTAAAGCTACACGAGGGATTTGGTGGTAAAGTTAGGGCCAGGAACTAGGGAGGAAGAGAGTAGAAATAGAAATACAGACCTCTCTGAAAAATGGCAGTAGGAAGAAAAAAGCAGATTTGAGAAAGAGCTAATGGGAAACTGAGTGAAAAGAAACTTCTTGTGTTTTTGTGTTTTCTCTGGAAGAAATTGAGCATGCTTCAAGGGAAGAGATGCTTAAGAACAACAGGTTAAAGCAGCAAAGTAAGAAATGGTAATTGAAGTAAGATTCTTGAGAAAATAGCATCAACACCTAGCTTGGGGAATTTTAGATCAACACACATCAGTTCTTCTTTTATTGCTAAAATGAGTTGAGGGTAGCCCTTAAGAGTCAGGAAAGTAATTGATTCATATCTGTGACTATATAGGGTGCAGTTGTTCAAATGCTGCTTTTCAATGTGAACTCTTGAGCCCACATCCCAACATAGAGAATGATATAGATCAATATGAGGCCTGCACAATCTGAAAGGGATTTGAATTGATGATCCAGGGAATGATGAACCCAGGGTGAATGAGAAGTACGGGAAAGCCTGAGTAAAGTAATCACATGCTGGTAGTTTCCATAGGTTTATGGAAATAGTTATGTGGGAGAGTTAAGCTTCTGCAAACTTTCAGGTCTATTAACAAGTTATAAAGCTTCTATGATTCTTCACAAAGATGGCTATTGACTCTGAACAATGATTTTTTTCATCACATATGAGTGCTGAACAGTACTTACTTATGCTCTCAAAAAAGTTACTTTTTGCCTGTAAAATAATTGATTTTTCATTTTAGTAGAGTTCCTTTCTCCTGCATTAAACTTCATAAGATGTGTGTGTGTGTTGGGGTGGGGGTGGGGGTGGGGTGGTGGTGCTGTGCATTCAGCATGTGTTGCAAGTCAATCATTAAAACTCTTGCAAACACACCTTATAGCTGCCAGCTGGCACATTCTCAGTGAATGGCTCTTTGGCTATATATGTTTAAGCTGGTGACAGTGAATACAAACAATGGTGTCTAGGTGCAGCAAACACAAACTTTCAAAGAAAATACCTATTAAACAAATGATTTCTAAAAGCTGGGACGATGTGGCTCCTTGCTCACATCTACTCTTTTCCTCTCAGAGGAGGGTGGGCAGTAATTGTGCACACCTCCACTTGTATTCTATCAAGAAGCTCTGTTAAGGGATTGAGAAATGCAGGTGAGGTTATTGAAACTGATGATGTTATTCTGCTATGTTAGAATTAGGCCTATGCAGTCAATTTTGTTAGATTCTCCTTCAGCAGCTGCATTTCCTATGACATAGTTAAAATTGACTGGGCTCTTGAAAAATATGTGAAATAGACATGTAATTCACTGTAAACCATAGTTGGTAACTTTACGGTCTTCACAAACCGAGGCTCCAGGAGGGAGAATTCACAGAATTTCTCCCTACTGCCTATGATCCCTAGAGAGAATGAAGTAAGGCTGGTTACCAGTGTGTTTTGTGACAGTGGTTTCTGTTTAAACTTGAGCAGGCAGATCAGCTTATAATAAGATACAGTGGTTTGTGGTTATTTTAGATGTTACTCTTTTTAAATTTTTATGGCTAAATAGTAGGTGTATATATTTATTGTGTACATATTTTGATACAGGCACACTGTAATCATCCTGTCACATAAATAGGGTATCCATCACCTCAAGCATTATTTCTTTGTGTTACAAACATGTCAGTTATACTCTTTTCATTATTTTTAAATATGAGATGTTAGTCTGGTAAGAAGTAGCTGATTACCACAACTTTTAAATACTTTATTGCTAAATTCTAATTGAGTTTTATAATTTCACTTATTTATGCCATGTATTTTTCACATCAATAAATTGAATACCCTCTGTTGTGCACCAGGCACCCACTGAAGCATTGAACTAACAGAAATGAATAAGACAGATGCTGACTGTTAGGAAATCACAGCCTACTAGGGGAAGTGGACTTGTAAATGGGATCAGATTAATAATTTGTACTTTAAATTCTTTTTTATATTCACATTTGAATGGATGCTCATGCTTTCTATGCTGGTGTGACCATTTAAGATTGGGTTGCTAATCTCCAGGAATCAATCAGCAAGCACAATCATTTTACTCTTTGAAAGTAAAGTGCTTTTACCTGTGAAGTCATTAATACGCTCCACCCTCGCCCCCAAGCCAGATAAGAACCTCGGGCCAGCAAGGCCCATTCCTCTCTCTTAGGATGTTACCGCGTTCTGTTTTACCATTACTTCAGGGCTTTCTCTGTGACAAATCATTTCAGTTCAAATTGAAGAGGGTTCATTTTGTCATAAAGCTCATAGTAGGAGGGGCTCCCAGATTAAAAATCAAACAATAACAGATGAGCCCCACAAATATCCAGGGTGAAGAAGAAATGCTTCAGGAGGAGAATGTATCAGGAGTCTGGGATTTCCTTCAACAGCAAAAGTGGCTTTTGGAGATTACTATGCCCTTTGCACTACTGCCAAAGGTAAGCAAACATGCCCAGAGTAATAGCTAAGGAAACGTCTGCCAGGTCTCAGCAGGTTGCCTGGTGACTACACCCCCGTGCTGTAAATCTCGGCCTTGGGTGACATGGTGCACGCCCTGGTGGGCAGCACTCTCAGGTGAGGAAGTACTTGATGTCTTCAGAGGCGTAAGCCAGGGAAGCTCACTGACCTGGTGACCCTGTTCACATGCTCGAGCAAGAACTCAAATATGCCAAAAAGCAAATACTGTTCTCACTTTTAATTTCATTTCTCATGTGTGAAATGGGCTCCAACCTATGCTGTCCTTTCAAGAGCTGCTTGAGTGGCTCTGGCAGTGTCTGGGAATTTCAGAGAATGTAAAACAGATCCCCACAGCATCACAGATATAAAATTCATGGAATGACTTGAAACATATTTTATAAGTACCTAAATAGGTCTTCCATTTAGCAAATAACATTGTTAAAATATGTTTGATATGGGTGTTCAGGTGGGGAGGGAAGGGAGAAAAGAAACAAAAGACCATCGGTCATAAAAAGAAAGCAAGGTCAACCTTGTGAAGTCTCAAGACAACCTCACAAGAGATAAAGGCTCTTCTTTGAATTTTAATAGAAATTTAAAGGAAAGTAGTAGGTAACTGTCATTGAAGTTACTTAAATGAACTTTAAAGTCAGCCAAATAACTTCTGTGAACAACCGCAAAGAACTCTTTTGCAACCAAAACGAAGTTGTGCAGTATCTGCCTTACTGTTCTCTGAAATGACATTACTAGAAGGAAAATCCCTATTTTCCTCTCAGATTGGTTTGCATTGCTGCTGGCTGAGACTAAGTGGTGTAAAATGTGGTTTGGGTCCATCTTTCAACTCTGTTCAATGAAGCTTATGGATTGGTATATCAATGAAATAGATGAAGTCTAGGATTTTTGTAGTAAAGGATTTGTTTCATTTGCTGCATATTCATTTATATAGTGCATAATTAACTACTAAGTGCAAAGTACTGAGCTATGTGAATGGGTTAAGATGAAAAATATCACAGTCCTTGATCTTAAGCCACCTTGTATCAAGTCATCAGAAAGAGAACCTACCTGGACAATTGCTGAGGAAACCAAGTGGTATGGACAAAGTATTTAAAAGTGGGACGAAGTTGGAAGAGCTCATTCTCTAATGACTTAAATTTTGTCCTTAAAATTATTTACTGAGAATAAGGTGGAAATGGTTGTGTGTTTGAGAAGTACTGCAAAATTTGGAAAGGCCACAGTGAAAAAGTGTTAGGGTGATTATGAACAAGGAACCTCAAATGTCTAGTGGTCCCATCAGCAGATAGCACAAATTTATTTGGGACTAGTCTGAACCATCTTCATAAATTACCATGTGGCAAATAATGAGGATACGTAACACACATTAGAAAATCCTGTGAGCTAGAGGCCACTGAGGCTCTTTGTTAAGATACCACTGTTTTCTAAAGAGAAGATAGCTCAGGAGGCATGGACTGTGAAATAATTCATCACCATGCAAACGGCATGAAAGAGGTAAAAATCAGAGGGAAAAACTGTCATTAGTAGTGAGTCAGTGTAACACAGATGTGGAGAATAATCTAGTTTTTTAATGCACCACTGAGGCAGTATAGTGTAGCAGAATTGCTGGGTCTTGTTGTAATGCTGAGTTTAACCTTTAGAGGAACTTCCAACCTGTTTTCCAAAGTATCTGCATCATTTGACATTCCCACTAGCCATGTATGAGGACTCCAATTTCACCAGATTCTCATTAATGCTTTTTTAAAAAATAGACTTTGTTTTTCAGACCACTTTTAGGTTCACAACAAAACTGAGGGGATGGTTGGAGACAAACCACACATCTCCTTCTCCCACACATAGCACAGCCTCCTTGCTTATTAACATCCCCCACCAGAATGGTTCATTTGTTACAATCAATGAACCTGTATTGACACATACTATCACCCGAAGTCCGTAGTTTATATTAATTAGGGTGTACTGTTGGTGCTGCACATCTATGGATTTATACAAATGTATAATTTATCCACCATTATAATATCATAGAGTAGTTTCACTGCCCTAGAATTCCTCTGTGCTCTGCTTATTTAGCCTTTCCTCCCCGCTAAGCCACTAAAAAGGTTAATGTCAATCACTAACCTTTTTACTGTCTCCATATTTTGCCTTTTCTAGAATGTCATGAAGTTGGAATCATACAGTATGTAACCTTTTCAGACTGGCTTCTTTCACTTAGAAATATGCATTTAAATTCCCTCTGTTTTTTTTTTTTTCTTTTGAGTGCTGAATAATTTTTTTTCATGATGTACTACCATTTATTTATTCACCTACTGAAAGACATCTTGGTTGTTGCCAAACTTGGGCAATTGTGAATAAATCTGCTATAAATATCCATGTGCGGATTATGTGTGGACATTAGTTTTCAATTCCTTTGGATAAATACCAAAAACAAACAAACAAACAAACAAAAAACACCAGAATATGATTGCTGGATTTTATAGTAAGAGTATATTCAATTTTATAAGAAACTGTCAAATTGTCTTCCAAAGTGGCTGTACCATTTTCCATTCCCACCAGCAAGGAATGAGAGTTCCTGTTGCTCCACATCCTTGCAGCATTTGATGTTAGTGTTCTGGATTTTCAGCCATTCTAGTTTGAGCATAGTGGTATCTCCATGTTGTTTTAATTGGTGTTTCCCTGATGACATAAGCTATAGAGCATCTTTTCATATGCTTATTTGCCATTTGTACATCTTCCTTGGTGATGTGTCTGTTAAGATCTTTGGTCCATTTTTAATCAAGTTTTTTGTTCTCTTATTGTTGAGTCTTTGAGAGTACTTTGTTTATTTTGGAATACATTCCTTTGTCAGATAGGTTCTTTTGCAGGTATTTTCTCCCAGTCTGTGGCTTGTCTTTTTTTCTCTTGACAGGATCTTTTGCAGAACAGAAGTTTTAAAATTGAATGGAATCCAGTCTATTAATAATTCTGTCATGAATCATGCCTTTGGTGTCATCTAAAAAGTCGTTCTCAAATACAGGGTCGTCTAGATTTTTCTCCTATATTATCTTCTAGGAGTTTTACAGTTTTGTGTTTTATGTTTAGGTCTGTGATCCATTTTGAGCTAATTATTGTGAAGGGTGTGTTGGGCTCAGGCACACTACTCCAATATAACTTGCTGGAGACCAGAATATGCCATCCCAATATATGCCATTGTGGCATATTGATTACTTTGAGCTGAAAGAAATTGAGAACCAGCCAACACAGGAAAAACTCTTCACCACCCCCTCAGCTGCCTAAAGTATAAAATACCCCTTTTGTAAATACAAATTTACAAATATAAAGAAATTTACGTTCGTGAAGCTGTCTGTATCAGGAAGAGAAGTACTCCAAGAAAACCTTTATCATTGAAGAGCCTTATATTTGCATAACAAGGCAACTTTTATTTCATAGTACATTTTCTCCACCCACCTTTCCATAATTTGTCTCCACCACTGCTCCTTCTGAGTCCCAAGCCCTATTTCTTTCTGTAGCTCAAGATGCTATATAAATGTCAGTCATCTATCCTTCTTCAAGTTTTATATTTTTGTGGGACTTCTATGTGTGTACATGTAATTAAAAATGGCTTTCATTTTGTTAATCTGTCTTATGTCAATTTAAGAGCTGTAGACCAGCCAAAGAACCTAGGAGGGTTTAAAAGAGTTACTTTTCCCTCCCCTATAGGTGTAAGGTCTGTATCTAGATTTATTTTTTTGCATGACGATGTTTCATTATTCTAGCACCATCTGTTTAAAAGACTATTTTTTTTTCACTGAATTGCCTTTGCCCCTTTATTAAAGATTAGTTAACTATGTTGGTTTATTTCTGAGCATGTGACATAATAAAAAAGACATATTTAGTGTCTGCCCCTGGTTTCTGGCACAGCTTATAAGTCCCTTAGAATCGCTTGAGTAACAGGAGCATATTGTGCTTTAATGAAGTGACCCTTGGTAGGCTCCTAGATAGCTTGAGGATGGGAGCTGGATATCAGAAAGAACAAGTCATGATTAAAAGCTTGGAACTTTCAGCCCCACTCCTATCCTCAGGGGAGACAGAAGGGCTGGAGATTAAGTGAATAATTTATCATGCTTACATGATAAGCCTCCATTTAAAAATCTCCAGAGTTTGGAGAGCTTCTGGGTTGGTTAATGTGCCCATTCAGGAAAGGGTGGTGTACTCCAAGTACACAGGAACACAAGTTACTCTGCTTGAAACTCTTCCAGACCTCACCTTCAGTACAGCTTTATCTGGCTGTTCATCTGTATTCTTTATAATAAACTCATAAATGTAAATAATGTGTTCCCTGTGTTCTGAGAGCTTTTATGGCAAATTATTAAACAATTTATAGTGAATAGTCTGTTCTTGCATTGCTATAAATAAATATCTGAGACTATGTAATTTATAAAGAAAAGAGGTTTAATTTTCTCGTGGTTCTGCAGGCTATTCAGGAAGCATAGTGGCCTCTGCTTCTAGGGAGGCCTCATGAGGCTTCCAGTCATGACAGAAGACAAAGCAGGAGGGAAGCATATCATATAGCTGGAGTAGGAGGAAGTGGGGGGAGGTGCCACACACTTTTAAACAAGCAGATCACATGGGAATCACTTACTATCCAGTACCAAGGGGGTATGGTGCTAAACTATTCATGAGAACTCTGCCCCCATGATCCAATCACCTCCCAACAGGCCCCACCTCCAACACTGGGGATTAGAATTTGATAGACATTTAGTGTGGACAGTTTCAAACAGTATCACCAAGTTAGAAGGGAGCAGGTATCCTGGGCACCCAGTACTTGTGACTTGCCCCTGAAGTAGGGTGCACTCTTGTCTAGTTGAACTCTTAACCTTCAGGGTCTATATTAACTCTGGGTGTCAGCATTAACACAGTGTCACAATTAAATTACTATTAAATTGCTGGTATCTGTAGAGAATTGGAGAATTGCTTGGTATGGAAAATGCACACATTTGGTATCAGAAGTGTTGTGAGTATAGGAAGTTTTCTTTTAGCTTTCTATTCTGTTCTATTGATCTATTTGTCTATTCTGTTTTGTTTTGTCTCTTCACAAAAACATTAAAATCAGTTTATAGATATCCACAAAATAACTTGCTGGGATTTTGATTGGGATTGCATTTAAACATATAGATCAAGTTGGGGAGAACTGATATCTTAACAATACCTTCAATATTTCTATCCTATCCTATCCTATCCTATCCTATCCTATCCTATCCATGAACATAGAATGTACCTCCATTTGTGTAGTTCTTTGATTTCTTTTTCTTTTTTTCTTCTTTTTTTTTTTGAGACAGAGCCTCGCTCTGTTGCCCAGGCTGGAGTACAGTGGCACAATCTTGGCTCACTGCAACCTCTGCCTCCCGCGTTCAAGCAATTCTCTGCCTCAGCCTCCCAAATAGCTAGGATTACAGGCACCCACCCCCAGGCCCAGCTAATTTTTGTATTTTCAGTAGAGATGGAGTTTCACCATCTTGGCCAGGCTGGTCTTGAACTCCTGACTTCATGATCCCCGCCTCAGCCTCCCAAAGTGCTGGGATTACAAGCATGAGCCACCATGCCCAGACTCTTTGATTTCTTTTATCAGAGATTTGTAGTTTTCCTCATAGAGATCTTGTACATATTTTGTTAGATTTATAACTAAGTATTTCATTTTTGGGGTGCTAATGTAAATGGTTTTTTTTAAAATTTCAAATTCCACTTGTTCATTGCTGTTATAAAGAAAGGTGATTAACTTTTGTATATTAATCTTGTGTCCTACAATCTTGCTCTGAATGCTTATTCCAGTTTTTTATTGTTGTTGATTCTTTTGGATTTTCTACATGGAAAATGATGTTATCTGCAAACAAAGACAGTTTTATTTCTTCCTTCCCAATAGGCATACTTTTTATTTTCTTGTCTTATTGCAATAGCTAAGAATTCCGGCATAGCGTTGAGAAGAAGTGGTGAAACAGGACATACTTGGCTTGTTCTTGATTTCGGAAGGAAAGCTTCTAATTTCTCACTATTAGGAATGATGTTGTATTGTTTTTATATTCTTTATTCTTTTTTAAAAAATTCCCTTCTATTCTTAGTTTACTGAGAGATTTTATTATAAACGGGTGTTGGATTTTGCCAAATGTATTTTCTGCATCTATTGATGTGATCATGTGAATTTTCTTCTCTTGCCTGTTTTTTGATGGATTACATAAATTTTTTAATATTGAATCAGACTTGCATACCTGAGATAAATTCTACTTGACCATGGTGTATAATTCTTTGTATACATTGTTGGATTTGATTTGCCAATATTTTTGCTGAGGTTTTGGCATCTATTTTCATGAAAGATACTGGTCTTTAGTTTTTTGGTGTTATTGTTGTTGTTTTGTTTTGTTTGTTTTTTGTAATGTGTTTGGTTTTTGGTGTTAGGGTGATGCTGACCTCATAGGATGAATTAGGAAGTATTCCTTCTGCTGTTTTCTTCTGAAAGAGATTGTAGGGAATTGGTTGAGTGTCATCTGGGATTGGTGTTTTCTGTTTTAGAAGGTGATTAAGTATTGATTCAATTAAAAAAATAAATGTAGGCCTATTCAAATGGTCTATTTCTTCTTGTTGAGTTTTGGCAGATGGTGTTTTTCATGAAATTGGTCCAGTTCGTCTAGGTTATCAAATTTGTGGGCATAAAGTTTTTCATAATATTTCTTTATTATCCTTTTAATGTCCATGGGACATCTCTAGTAATGTCCCATCTTTCATACTAGTAATTTGTGTCCTCTCTCTTTCTTTCTCTTAGCGTGGTAAAAGGCTTATTGATTTTATTGATCTTTTTGAGAAATCAGCTTTTGGTTTCACTGATTTTTCTCAATTTCCCATTTTCAATTTCATTGTTTTCTGCTCTAATTTTTATTTCCTTTCATTTGCTTTGGATTTAATTTGCTCTTCTTTTTCTAATTTGCTAAGGTGGAAGCTTAGGTTATTGATTTTTAGATCTTTCTTCTTTTCTAAAATATGCATTCAATCCTTTAAATTTGCCTCAAAATGCTGTTTTCAGTGCATACCACAGATTTTGTTTTGGATATTTTATACCACAGATTTTGATGTTATATTTTCACGGAGTTCAAAATATTTTAAAATTTCTTTTGCGATTTCTTCTTTGATCCATATGTTATCTAGAAGTATATTGTTTAATCTCCAAGTCTTTGGGGGAATTTCCAGCTGTCTTCCTGTTACTGACTTCTAGTTTAATTTCATTGTGGTCTGAGAGCAGACACTGTATGATTTCTATTCTTAAATTTGTTAGTATGTTTTATGACCCAAGATGTAGTTTCTTGAGGTGACTCTTCCAAGTGAGCTTGAGAAGAATGTACATTCTGCTGTGTTGTTGAAGTCTGTATATGTCTGTTATATCCAGTTGATTGACTTACCAATGCTTTTTGAATCTAGTCATAATAATGGGTATGAAGTGCTATTTCATTGTGGTCTTGATTTGCATTTCCCTTAATGCGAAATCATTAAGGCTAATGATAATGAGCATCTTTTTATGTTCTTATTAGTCATTTGCGTATCATCTTTGAAGAAATGTCTATTTTGATACTTTACTCATTTTAATTGGGTTGTCTTTAATTGAGTTGTAAGAGTTCTTTATGTGGTCTAGATACAAGTTCCTTATCAGAAGATGCTTTGCAAATATTTTCTCCTATTATATGGTTTATCACTTTCTTAATGGTATCCTTTAAAGCATAAAAGTTTTTAATTTTGATTAAATCCAATTTATTAATTTATTTTTTATTATTGTCCATATTTCCGATGTATCTAAGAAATCATTGCCTAACTCAAACTCATGGAAATTTAATCCTATTTGTTGTCTAAGAATTTTATAGTTGTAGCTCTTGCATTTAGGTCTATGATTCATTTTGAGTTAACTTTTATGTATTGTATGAGGCAGGGATCCAACTTAATTCTTTTGCTTGTGGATATCCAGTTGTCTCAGAACCTTTGAAAAAAAATTAATTGACTCTAGATGTAAGGGTGTATTTCTGAATTCTCAAGTCTATTTTATTGATCTGTTTGTCTGTCCTTAAAACTTGCACTATCTTAAATGGTGTAACTTCATTGTAACTTTTGAAATCCATAAACTTTTTCAAGATTGCTTTGGTTATTTGGTGTCTCTTTCATTTCCATATGAATTACAGGATCAACTTTTTAATTTCTGCAAATAGGTCAGTTGGAAGTTTGACAGGGATTATGTTGAATCTCTAAATTTGAGGAGTACTGCCATCTTAATATTAAGTCTTCTGATTCACAAACATGGGCTATCTTTTCATTTATTTGGGTCTTTTAAAATTTCTTCTAACAATTTTTTTGTTTCATTTTCAGAGTATAAGTTTTACACATTGTGTTAGAGTTCTCCAAAGAAATAAAACTAATTAAAAACAGTCAAACTAAATATGGGTAAAGGATCAAAATAGACATTTTTCAAGAAAAATGCAAATTACTAATGAGAACATAATTCAAGTACAATTTTTTTTTTCATTATAGACAACGTTCTTCAAGATAATTCAGGGTGTAAACTTTTTAAAGACTTAGAATAGTTAGTTTCAAACACTGATTTGTGCTGCAGTGAATTAAGGCATGGGCATAAGGCTCTATTTTCCCTTTCAGAAACTTTTGCCATCTGGTTCTCAGTGTCCTCTTAACATAGTTTTCAGGCTATGAAATTCTGTACATCTTTACGAAGCTCAAGAATTGACCTTTGAGAGGGAAAAGTCTTATTTTATTATGCTGACGCCACACATCATAAGTCGTATTTTGCTTGTAGATCTCATTCAGTGTCATCACCAACATGTGCAATAAGAGATACATCATGTTTATGGCTAGAATATTTCTTTTATTTCCAGTTACAGTTTTCTCATAAAATCTCTATTGAAAATAATCTCCATGCAGTCATTGAATGTTATTGCTTGGAACAGAAATGCTAAAACAATTTGCTTATTTAGGATCTTGAGTTATTCCAGCATTCTGAAGTGTCTCAGTCCTGCAAGAAATATTTTTTTAGCCAGAGCAGTAGTAATGTAAGTCTGTGACTTTTCTTGTCATATATTTTATGGGATTGTTTCCTTCATAATATATTTTGTATTCTTCCCATTTGTATTAGAATACAAGGGGTAAAAAATTTCATTTTAACTCTTCTCTCCCAGATATTTTACAACTATGACTGACATTTTCTTAAGAGTTTTGTATTAAAAAATAGAATGTCCCAGTGGGATCCAAGAATAGTGAGAGGCAGGGCCTGTGCATTATTGTAAGATCCAAAAAGTTCATCTTGAAAATTAGATATTTTTTGTCTTACATCTATCATCTTCTTTATGTCCAAGCTTCTTATTGGACAGAGGTCACCCTGGCCATTGCACTGGGTAAGTAGGCTGTGAAAGAGATTTTGCCCCCCATGGTCAAGGACAGAATAACCAGTGTGTCCTTGGAAAGCCATGAAGGTCAAGCCTTGGGAACAAAATCCAAAGGGTTGAGAGGAAGGGTTCAGACAAGGAGCTGAAATCAAAGTCCAGTGGGGAGGAGACTGGCAGAGCTAGTAGAATCGGGTGATAGGAAGAATGGTTTGGATATTTTTAACAAACAGTGGAAATATCTAGAACTTGGTATATGTAATCTGGTGCAGTGAAATTAGTGTGGTTTTCAAGTTGGCTCTAGGTTCATATCTTGCTTAATTAGTAGGCTTAGATAAGTCAGTTAATCCCTCTGTGCCTGAGTTTCTCATCTTTTAAATAAGCAGTAGCATCATTATAATCACAGTAACTGGAGCTTCTTCAGTACTTGTAATATGGTAGATACTTTGCGTAGATAATCAGAGTAGTCCAATGAGCTATGTTTTATTATTCCTATTTTTCACGTGGGGGAAACTGAGACTTAGAGAAATTAAGTAATTTGCTCAAGGTCCTTTCCTACAGATAGAAAGTAATAGAGCTAGGATTGTAATCCAGATGAATCAGATTCCATAGTTCATTGGATCAGAATGGCCTATACCGCATATTATCAGGGGTATCCTAAACTCTACTGTAGACTGTATTAGCACCTCTGGGGATGGGGCCCAGAAAGTACATTTGACTTCACCACTTAGGTGATTCTTTATTCTTCTTTTTTGTTTTTAATTGAGACAGTCTCACTCTGACACCCAGGCTGGAGTGCAATGGCATAATCTTGGTTTGCTGCAACCACTGACTCTCAGGCTTAAGGGATCCTCCCACCTCAGCCTCCCGAGTAGCTAGGACTACAGGCATGCACCACCACGCCTGGCTAATTTTTGTATTTTTTTTGTAGAGACAGGGTTTTGCCATATTTCCCAGGCTGGTCTTGAATTCCTGGACTCAAATGATCTTCCTGCCTCGGACTCCCAAAGTGCTGGGATTAAAGGCGTGAGCCACCGTGCCCAGCCTTAGGTGATTCTCATGCTCTACATACTCTGTAGTCTTGTCACCCAAGATGTGATCTGTGGCCCAGGACCATCAGCATCACCTGGAAGCTTGTAAGAAGTACAAATTCTTGCCAGGTGCGGTGGCTCACGCCTGTAATCCTAGCACTTTGGGAGGCTGAGGTGGATGGATTGCCTGAGCTCAGGAGTTTGCAACCAGCCTGGGCAACACGGTGAAACCCCGTCTCTACTAAAATACAGAAAATTAGCCAGGCATGGTGGCATGTGCCTGTAGTCCCAGCTACTACTCGGGAGACTGAGGCAGGATAATCAATTGAACCCAGGAGGCAGAGGCTGTAGAGATCGCACCACAGCACTCCAGCCTGGGCGACAGAGGGAGACTCCATCTCAAAAAAAAAAAAAAAAAAAAAAAGTGGGGGGGACGAATTACTGGACACTAACCAAGCCCTACTGAACCCTACTGAATTAGCATATACCTTCTAATTAGGTCTCCAGGTGATTCATATGCACATAAGGCTGGGGAAGACCTGCTTAACAGGGTGATGTGAGGATTAGAGATACTAAATATAAAGGTTCTTGCATATCGTAGGTGCTCAACAAATACTCTGTTATCATTTCCCTTTTTGATCAAGTAGAAGGTGATGTTCTGGGAGGGCCTACAACCATAGGGTCAAGGTAAACAATTGTTTTGCTTCCCTTTCTTTTGGGATCTATGCCTAGTGCTAGCATGTTATTTCCCAGTTTTCCAGTATATTTTTCCCAAACATCTGTCCTAAAACTTACCATGTTCTAGAATTTTTACTGTCACACCTCTTCCAACACCTCAGTTTGGAATCAGAAGATCTGGATTTGACTTTTGCCTTGGCTAATTATTAAGTCTGTGACTTTGGGAAAATTAACATTTTGAACCTCAATTTTATCATTTATAAAAAGAGCATAATGATCAAAATAATACAATTTATCAAACTAAAACGTAAGAGTTTAGACCTATTTGGTTAGGGTATCAGTTGGACAAGTAAGCAAGGAACATAGAAAAGTATTAGATTCTATACTATTAGATTCCATTTTTTCCTAAAGTTTAAACACTGCAATCCTTTAAAATAAATTTTATAAAATCATCTGTTCTAATGACAAAAATCTGCTTTTAGAAAAATGTTCTATAATCAATGTAGATCTGAACTCACAAAATTTTAAAATTTGCTAGGATCTTTAAGAAATCATGCAATCCAGGTTCTTGATTTTATGATAGCAGAAACAAGAATTAAGTGACTTTCTGAATGACACCATGGTAGTTAATGGATGTAATTTTAACTGGTATACTGTTGTCCCTCAATAGATGGGGTATTGGTTCCAGGACCCCCAAGATTACCAAAATCCATGAATGCTGAAGTCCCTTGTATACCATGGCATAGTATTTGCACATAATCCTTCTGTACACTTTAAGTGACCTCTAAATTACTTGTAATATCGAACACAATGTCAATACTACATAATCCGTTGTTACACTATATTTTTATTTGTGTTTTTTATTGTTCTTTTTTTGGAATATTTTTGATTCTTGGCTGGTTGAATCCATGCATGTGGATTTGGCAATGTGTGGAGACAGTTTTACATGTCACAACTGGTGGAGTTACTCGTGACATGTAGTCGAGGCTAGGGATGCTGCTAGACTTCCTACAATGCACAGGACAGCCCCACCACAAGAGTTATCCAGCCCAAAATGTCATGGTGCTGCTGTTGAGGAACCGTGCTCTAAACTGCATTGTCAGTTACATGAGAATACCACAGTGGCTAAGTTGGCCTCAGTCACCACTAACTTCCTAGCATATAAACAGACTCTTGGGAGACAAGTATTCCATAAATGTTTGTTGAATTACTTTAAAATAACTGAATGAATAAACAAACGAATGGATGAGAAGGATATCAAGTTTTCGTTTAGTACACTAACTGTTAGAACACACAGATCTGCTTTTAACTATAAATATAAAATAGCAGTTGTCACTTAGTATTAGAGAATATCATATCACAGAACGTTTGGTCGACAAAAGTAATAAGGGAACACATATTCCTGTATATGAAAAAGTTTATCCTAAGATTAAGCTGGATTATGGAGCAGCAAACCTGGACCATCGTGTTTGCTTTTCCATCCTCCAGCTGAATTCCTTATATAAACACTGAATGAGGATATTACTGTCAACCTACAATGTGAACTGTGGCAAGAAACAGCTCCATAAATTATGCAGCTACTGTATGGGATGTTGTTGAGGGTATCTTTCACGACATCACATGGCCCTTCTTATTAAGGATTCATGGGAGAAACTGTTGTCTGGCCTTTGTTTCTGCTATGCTTCTAACTTGTTTTCATCTTAGAAATATTGTGAATTAGAGTTGATTGTGTTTCAGTTGTGGCATGCGCTACTGGGAAGCCTACATATAACTTTATGGCTCATTTTAAATCAAGTATATGGAGTATTATAATATCCTAATCTCACCCCTGCTTATCTTATTTATTTTTTTATTTTTCTCATTACTCTGCTTTTCTTTAAGCTTTTTTTTAACTTTCTTTTTTCCCACCTTCCCCTCTTTCCTCCTTCCCCCTCTTTCCTTCGAAATATGTTTTGTACATAATGAGTTTTTACCCTTCAGAGTGGACATTTTGAAAAGTAATTTATTTACTACATAAGTATTTATGGAATGCTTATTTTATAATAACTGTAGCTCTTTGATGAAGACATTTTACAACATTCCTGGAACAGTTAAAATTTTATGAAAATGGTAATCACAAATAATGACAAACAATATTTCCAGGAGGTTAAGGACAAGATACATTCATGGCTCTCTTTACTTGCTGTTTCTGGACCCCAGTCCTAGAAAGCAATCTAAGAGATACCTTTGGGACATTTGAGAAGAGAAAACGTGAGAGAAGCAGTATGTCCACAGTAATCTAGTTCTCTCACAAATAATGCACCGATTTTTTGTCAGCACAGTATCTTACCATATCTCAGTTTGGCACACATCCTAACTCATGATTAATCTTTGGAGGTTTTGTTAAATTCAATTGGTTTTACTGTCCTGGGCTTATAATACATGTGGATGGGGCTGATGCTAGGGTTTGAAGGTTCTGCTGACCTCAGTTTAAAAAGTAACTACTATTGAAAAATAATGTTTTCTTTTATTAAGCATGTTCCTCATAAAATTTAGGGGAGATTGGGGACTGACAAGCAACAAACAAACATCACTTATACTGTAGTCACTGGGAGGTAGTGAATAGTATTATCTTAGTAAACTCTTTCAACCTTTTTATCCTCTGCATGTCTAGGAAAGGGAGAGAGAGAGGGAATGAGATATTGCACATACTCCTTTGTAATTCTTGGTATCTTGGTATTCTCTTGTCTGTGATGTTATTATCTTTGTGTCATTATGCCTTGTTCTACACTGTCATTCATAGTGGCCAGATGGTATTCTGTTGTATAGATATATCATAGTTTATTGGCTGGGTGCAGTGACTCATGCCTGCAACCCCAGCTCTTTGAGAGGCCAAGGCGGGTGGATCACCTGAGGTCAGGAGTTCAAGACCAGCCTGACCAACATGGTGAAACCCTGTCTCTACTAAAAATACAAAAATTAGCCAGGTGTTGTGGTGCATGCCTGTAGTCCCAGCTATTTGGGAGGCTGAGACAGGAGAATCACTTGAACCTGGGAGGCAGAGGTTGCAGTGACCCGAGATTGCACCACTGCACTCCAGCCTGGGTGACAGAGCAAGACTCCATCTCAAAAAATAATAATAATGATAATAGTTTATTAACCATTTCATTATAATTGTTTCCATTATAAATGCTATTAAATTATGGCAAATGTGTATACACATGATTATGTGTGTATACATGTGTAACATGTGTACTAATGATTATGGCAAATGTGTGTACACGTGATTTTAAGTAGCTTGGCTCTATGATCCAAAGTCAAAACATTCCATAGCTTCAATTTAAAATTGAGACACAAATAGGAAATTAGTTCCAATGCAGACTGATATAGCAGGGCAAATTTATAATACACATTTACATTAGCAGTTAAATACTTCATGTTTATATTTAGTCAGGGAGATAATTTTAAGTTGTTTGAGAAAATTAAATGAGGCATGTAGCCTCATTCATCTGTGTACACAGCATGCATCTCTATAGGCTAGGAGAAGGAAGTTAATGCTAAACCTTAATTTAAAACATCAGTTTTTTGTGTTATAGATCCAGAGTTCAGGTGGAAATTTTTTAAACAGTATGAAATATGGGATAAATATCTTAGAGATTGAATTTCAGTGAGCAAATTGTTGGTCAAAATTAATGTGCTACTTTCAGAGCATAACAACCCAATTTTCTTTCACAAAAAAGTATTAGGAGGACCATTTTATTTTCACAAATAACTGAAAAAGAGAGATAAAAGAGATGGGGAGGGAAAGACAAACAAATCCCTATAGATTTCCCTGATTTACAGGTGGGATTCAAAAGTGCCTGCTGTGTGAAAAAGGCACCATTATGAAGAAACCCTCCTCAGATTACTCCATCAGAAACAAAAAGAACTCGGATTGAGTACACCCTTTCAGCATTGTTGTACCACCACAGCAAATTAAATTCATTCAGGTTGACTTCATGGTATGTGTCACTTAAAAAACTTTCTTTTTCTTGTCTGTGCCTCTCCCCGCCACTCCCAAATGAATTGATTGCCCTGGAAACAAGGGAAAAAAAATGATCTAAGTTCAGTGTCGGTAAACAGCATAGCGTGTTAAAATATAATAGAGGAACATTCCAATTTATTCCGTTGCTGTCTTGGTTTTGGGGTCAGTTTTCTGCTTTGTAGTTTTACTGCTTACACTCTGGTATAAAGAGTAAGGAAGTAGCACTGAAAAGCATTGTTTTGATGCTGGAGGAGGATTGGATTTGACTGACACATGGGTTAGTTTGAATGTGTTTTAGGACCAGGTGTTAAAAAAATTTCCCTTAAACATCCAGGAACTCAGGAAGGACCGTTTTTACCCCATGCTGAAATTTGTAAGCAAAGGCTCTAGGAGGTTCCTCCTGTTGGGGTCTTTACTACCATTGATTTGCAACAGGAGAGTGAGGTCAACACATGGGCTGTGCATTCTGGAAAGTCTGAGTCATTCTGTCTACCCTCTGCCCTACCTTTCCAGCTTTAGTACCTCTTCCCGCAGTGTGATGATCAGAACCTCATATCCTTACCCAAAAGTGGGCTCAGTGGTGCTGTCCATGGCACCAGAACAGCTCCCACTGTCCTGCCTCTCTATCCATACCAATATCCCTGGAGAGACCTGGTGGGTTTTTATAGCATTCGCTAATAAGAGCATGGAACAGATGTTCACTTTTTTTTTTTTGGATGACACTAAAATGCATTGTGTAAACTGGGCATGCTGTGAAGGGACTTAGCTGTCACGCTAATTTTTAAATTACCGTTCTGCATATTATTCTCTTTATAGGAAGACCCAGGGAGTCTGGAAAGAATATCAAGCTATTCAGACTTTGCTGAACAGGAAAATCTATGTTAAATGCATAACTGAAAAAAACGTTTCTCCATCACATCTTTCTGACCTGTAGTTGACTTACCCTTTTCTTCAATGAGTCTAAAATGCAGGGAAATTGCCTGAAGGGCAGTGTTTGAAGACTGTGCTGTGTGTGTCTCTTTAGGCGCTTACTATCTGTGTATATGTTATCTGTCCCGGGGCCTGAGGGCAGGACCAGGCCTTCCTGCATCTCAGAGTTCCAGCTTCTGTTGCAAAGCAGGTACACAAAGCCGCCTTTAACTTGCCTGCCATGAGCGGTAAGATGAAACATGCCCACTGATGAGTAACAGATCTGTCCCCTAAGACACCTCTCCTTAGAACATGGCATTTGTTGACTCTGGGTGAGGCTTTTAGCATTTTCAGTCTGTAAGAAGATTTGGCCAGTAGCCCTTCTGTTGATTGTCATATTCCCTAGCCAGAAATGTCAATTACCAGTTTTCTTTCTTCATCTGTTCATTAAGCCTTTTGTATATTTTCACTCTGATTCTCAGGAATTAGTGATGACATGTGTCATTTTCATATCTTTGAACTTCCTTAAAGGAATAAGAACACAATCTTTAAGCAGTTCTTTACTGTGTAGGGTTTCACATATTTGAGGATAGTTTTGTTTTATTTTTAACAGAAAGTAAGTGAAAATAGGCAAATTTATAGTGTTGTTTAGCTCCTCTAACTCCTACTTATCCATAGAAATAAGAGTGAGGGCAGTTATGTATAAGTGAAATAAGTCTACCAGCAGCTTATTTCCAAAAAGCTTATTATGGGCAATAATGTTATCCTTTAACGACTTGTTAGAGGTAATAAAATTGGCTGATGTGGGTTTCCTATCTCCTGGTGCATCTGGGAAGGATGACTCCATGGGGAATCTTTTCCCATCTGTTAGGGTAATGAGGAAAAGAGGAGTCAGGAGGAAGGCAGAACACAGAGGACTGGGAACCTGGGAAACCAGCAGACCAAGTGGTCACTTTGTGAATTGTTACATGCAGGCTGTTGTATGAGAGAGCTGTTGGAGCCATCACGCTGTTAGAATGAGAGCTGTACTACCAGACAAAGTGCCCGTGTGTGTTTTCCCCGATGCCCCTGCCAGCTGTTCATCTGGGCTTTTTGTCCTGGGAGGAGCCCTTTCTACACTGGGTCTATTTTGTGCCTTGGTTGACTTGTCTGGTCTGTGGCTCTCCAGAGGCTTATATTCCGTAGAGATTCTTACCTTACGAACTCTTAGACAGCTCTCCCCTATTAAGAGTAAAGCGGGTGTCGAGGCCTGAAATGGGCTTGTTTTGGAAACCTACATTATCTATTTTTGCGTAGTTTCAGAACTATCCTCTGATTGAGACCTGCATTCTAAGAGAGATCCAAAGATCTCAAGATCAAATAGGTATCTCATTAGTGGGGATATCTGGCTCCACTGCCCCTCACGGAGTCCTCTGTGTGTGTCAGCATCTTTAATAGGCACTCCACAAGCATTTTGTCATTTAGTCTCATTACCCCTTGAGGGACTACTATTATCTTCATTTTTTTTGACTGAGAGAACCCATGCCTGGAAAGGCTGCATCATCTGCCCATGGTCCTAGAGCTGGGATAGGAAGTCAGGCCTTCCTGGCTCTACAACCCTGTACTTTCTTCCTACTGGTTGTGCTGCCCATATTTTCTGGAGGTCCCTTGAAACTGTTGCCTCCCCACCAACTTCTTGCAGCCCTTTCCTCCCTCAGTGCTCACCTGGCAAGACCCCAACCCTGGATTTACCTTTCTGCTTCCAAACAGAGGCAACTGGTATTTAAAGGGGGCAAAAACCCCTAAACTATAAAACTATGCTGATTAACATCACTAAAATTATTTGTCCCCTCCCTCAGCTGAGCATTCTGCATCACCCATTCATCCTTTTAGACATCACTGGTCAGCTCCCACTCCCACTTGGCACAGAAGGAGATTTCTCCTTCCATATCTCCATACCTACCTCTTTAATACTGGTGTTCTCCAGATTCAGTTCTTCCTCCTCAAGGTATTAACTCCCATGAAGATTCTAGTAACTTTCAAATGTTTCTCTAGCTCAGACCTTTCTCTTGAAGTTTGGGCCTATATTGAGCAATCTGTGCCTCTGTTGCCACTTCAGATTTAACAGGCACCAAACCAAACTCATCATTTCCCTCAAATTTCCATTTCATTCCCCTGTTTCCTACCTTTCTCCATGCTGCTACTACCCACCTGTCAGGAACTGAGAACAGCCTGAGATTTTATTCTAATTGTCAGTTAACAAATTTGCCTACCATAGTTTCATGGACGTGGACACAAGTCTTCTGGGTCAGAGACAAGGAACTTTCTTACTCATAGCAAAACAAGCATCGTGAGCTTCAAGATGGTGTTGGTTTCCCTTGCCCCCCAAGTCCCACAGAGACACCATGGAGTGCTTCAGGTAGGGGCTGTATACATGTGAGTTGACATCATTATGGAAGGATACTGAACTTACGGACCCCAGAGACTGTACAGACAGTACAGACCTAAAATAATCTAGGCAAAGATAAGGCTTACCCTTTTATGATGAAATTTCGATTTCAGTTTCTATGCCTTGTTTCCATTGTGACTACTGTCTCCCTTATCTTTTGGTTTCCTGTTCAGCTGAAAAGCTGTATTCATCCTTCAAGGCTCAGCTGCCTCACCTGCCACCCATCCACCACTCTGGTAACTTTTCCTTTCTCAATGACCCTAAGAGATGTCATGAGTTCCTGTGTCTCAGAGCTTCTTGCATAATAATTGTTTATAGGTCTGCCTTCTCATCCAACTGTGAGCCTCTGGAAGGGCTCTGGCATTGTTGTAGCCCTCACTGATGGCACTGTCAGGCACCCAGTGGAGTCTGGCGTCATCTAACATGCCCTGCACCATTCAGATCATGCTGCTTCTGCAGCCTCTGTTCAATTTCTTCTAAAATGATCTGTGGCACTAACGTGGTTACTCCATCTAAGTTTTAGCCTGACATTATAGGAGTGCTAAATTGTGAGAGTAACTGTTTATTTAATAAGATGGTTAAGGAAAAAATGGTAAAAATAACCATACTTTTCTTTTTTTGAGTACCTACTATGTACCCTGGTGGTAATGACAGGTAGAAACTTTACTGCTCCCCTAAAGAGAAATTAGCCTCAACCTTTCACTTTGCTCTGGTTATTTTACATTTCTGTTAACAATATTGAAGAATTTACCCTTTTTTATTATGAAGACTTAAAAGAGTGAGTTTGGAGGAATCTGTCTTTAATCAAGTTTGGATGACATTTTGAGAGGCTTAGCAGCTGGCAAGCAGAAGAGAACCTGGCAAGCACACAGGCACACACATTTCAGAATGGCATCCAGTCCCTCTTCTTATTCCTTGAGCAAATTCAAATTTGGTCAGGCTTCTTTCCATTTCTGCAAATTCTGAAAATTCCAAAATCATTTTGGTCTAACCTCACTGGAAAAACCATGTAACTACTTTCATAATGAATTGATAACCAGTCAAATATTTTTCAGGCATTTCACATAAAAAGATAAATCCTACCCACTGGAGGATTAATAGAAGAAAAGCATAAAACCATCCTAAATCCCAACAGTGACTTTTATGACATTGCTTTAAGTTTTACAGAAATCTTATGTCAATTTGTTAAGTATAAAGCATATTACCTGGATTTCTATTGATATAAGCATTTGAATTGTATATATGAGGTAGAGCATTGAGATCGGGTTCCTGAAAAAATATTATTATTATTATTTGAGACAGTCTTGCTGCGTCACTTAGGCTGGAATACATTGGTGCAATCACAGCAGACTGCAGCCTTGAACTGCTGGGCTCAAGGAATCCTTCCTGCCTCAGCCTCCCAAGTAGTTGGAACTACCATCGCGTGCCACCATGCCCAACTAATGTTTTTATATATTTTTTGGAGGGACATAGTCTTGCCATCTTGCTCAGGCTGGTCTCGAACTCCTGGGCTCACATGATCCTCCCACCTTAGCCTCCCCAAGAGCTGGGATTACAGGTATGAGTTGTAATACCTGGCCTGTTTATTATTAAAGCTGATTAAACCTAAGGTTTTATTTTTAATCAATAAAAATGTGAGGGAAATAGGTTTTTTAATGCTTCATAATCTGGAGACGTGAGACATTCTCTCTTTTTTTTAAAGTCGTTTTTAAAAGACAGTAGAAAATTCTGTATGTGGTGGAACTGTGTTTGTTAAATTTATAAATACTGTTTTTCTTAATGAAAGGCCATCTAAAGCTTAAGCCAAATTTTGGAGTCTCTTAGTCTGTGTGACACAAGTGACAATTAAGAAGTGGCAATGGTTGCTTGAGTGATTTGTTGTATTCAATATGACAAAATTAATTTGCATGAGTTGGTTTTTTTGACAACTAAGTAGTGCTTGGATTACATTACTTTTGTTTGTTTTCCCTGAACATAGATAAAGAAGCTATATACCTTTTTTTTTTCTTCTTTTTTTTTTTTATTATACTTTAAGTTCTAGGGTACATGTGCATAACGTGCAGGTTACATATGTATACATGTGCCATGTTGGTGTGCTGCACCCATCAACTCGTCAGCAC